>NW_017670283.1:1169556-1201366 GCF_001879085.1 Nicotiana attenuata
TGAAACTCAGACCTGGGTGTGTCAGAGTTCCCTAAGGGCCTCAATAGGACCCCGGGCAGTGCTCACACCCAAGTTACACAACCAGAATAGAGATGAGTGCAGTGTGAAAATGCCAGCCCTCATGTGGCCAAGTTTAGAGGGAGCTCATGGGGTCCCAAGGCAAGGCTCACATGAGGGGGCAGAACTTAAGTCTAAGAAGAGAGTGAAAGTGCAAAAATAGATTTTTAAGAGCTGAGGGAATAAAGGAGAGGGATAGGGTGATGGGATACAGCCATTAACATTTCAAGGAATCAATAACTTCACAAAAGGGGGCAGGGGATTGGGAATCCATTGCAAAGGAGCCTATACACTTAGGCATGGGTTAACTTTGGGCATGGACAGCAATAGGAAGTGCTGACATGCCTGTAAATCAACCAGAACACACAACAGATAAGGGAAACATGGAGGTTATGATCCCAAAGGGATCAAGTTTGGGTCATGAGCAGCAATGTTCAATGCTGTCATACCCCAAACCAACCACAAATACTAACTACATTAGGGATAGGGATTCAAAGTCCACAAGCTATGATAAATAACAAAAGCATTTATTCAGACGGAAGGGCAGAACATAGCATGCATTAATAACGGAACTATTTAAGTACAAACAGGAGGCGAACTGGAAGGAAAGAAACAGTAAAGAAACATGTTGTTGTTGATGCTGAAAAATTAATCAGAACGTTCCAGTTCAAGAAGCAAAGTGCAGTAAAGAAAGGAAGCAGGACTTCAAAGTATAGCCTTGGCTTCCAGCCGGCTAAGCAAATAGTAGCACAAGTAGTAATATGCAAGAGAGAATTTTCTTTTTGAGTGAAAGTGTGTGTTCAGAACCAAAAAGTTTGTGTCTGTATTAATGGGAAAGTATATATATATATATATATATATATATATATATATATATTAGTTCGAAACTAGGTAAAATAAGGCATGAATCATAATAGTATAGTAATTATGGAACTCAGAATCAATTAGAGCAAAATGAGTACAAACACTGCCATAATTTAAGGGAATTATTTCAAACGGTAAGGACAAGTAACAAATAAGGAAAGAAATCAATGTGTAGACAAGGAAATAATTCCAACATATTAGGCATAGAGTAAACCATTAGGGCTAGGTTCAGAAAAACTCTAATTAAGGAGATAGTCGGTAAGAATCAAGTACTAATGCAGCCAAGGTAAAGGAATCAATCAAATTGAGTAGAAAAGTAGGGATTGAAGGTCTAAAGGAAAGTGTTCAAATCAGGCAAGGAAACAGGGAAATCTGAATCAATCAAAAGAAAGTCATGAGTCAATGTTTTGCATATAAATAAAGTAAGACATAGATGGTTAAGATTCGACATACAACTATAGCAAATATGAGAGTCAAACAATACTGATTCAATGAGAAAGAGGCAAGTTTTGAACAGTCAAGATGAACACAAGAACATAGAATCAGTGTATGTTTAGGCTAAGAAAGTGAGTAGAAACATATCAAGGCAAGATAGTCACGAAAAATCACAGAAACTAAAAAACGAGAACCGGCCAGTCATGCTGATACACAAAGCCAAACAAAGAACCCCCTAAAAAATTAGGGCTTTCAACATAGACGAGTTAAAGATGTAGAAAACTCATAGAATCAATCAAGATATGCAAGAAATATAAGTTAAAATACAAAGAATCAGTTAAACAAGGTTTTAAAAGAAGTTCCGAAAACCCTAGTTTCAGAGGAAGATGAAAAACACTTGAAACCACATGATTCTTGTAGAAAACTTTAAGGACAGTGTAAAACATTCGAGAAGGAGGTATAGAAAAGAAATTACGGTTTTGGAAGAACCCATAATGAGATGAAGAAACCTGTCGAGAAACTCAAAGATCGTGTCAATTATAGAATGGTTCTGCTTGAAATCACACTGCAATAGCCAAGAATAGGCAGGGGATGAACCCTAGACACAGGTTTGCATGGCCCCGGGCCCTTGAAGACCTTAGAGAAGACAAGCATAGCATGAGAGAAGCCATTGAAGGCTTAAGAGACAACGAGAGGTGGCCAGAGATGGCCGGAGATGGGAAGTCGGTGGTTGACGGCTAGGGTTTGGTTGAGAGTTGCTAAGAGGGGAGAGGATCTTTGGGCGGCGGATTCTAGGAAATGATTAGGGTTTGGGGTGGTTTAAGATTAAAAAAGGCAAGAATCAATACAGGCCTTTGATCTTTCAGATCAACGGCCATGATTTAATTGGTTCTGGGTCGGGTAGGTGTATTTGGGGCCTGGATCGGTTAATTTAGATAGAAATTGGGCTTGGTTGAGTTTAATTTAGGCTATAATTGAAACGCCAATCTGGCTATAATTTAAATGGCCACTTTTTCCTATTTTAATTTATAAAAATAATAAAATAATTTCTGTAAATAAATTAAAGGTACCAAAATGATTTATAGCACATAATTAATTATTTTAAAATACCAGACCTAATCTTGTGAACATAAATGTAATTAAATTTTAAAAGAGGCTAATATTCTAATTATATGCAATTTAGCATTAAAAATTACTAAATAAATTTGTAAAAAACGTATAAAAATTCCCTTGGCTATATTTTAACATAAATATGAGAATACAATAGGTAAATTACCAAAATGATGGTTTTGGAAGTAATTGTTGAGATTTTATAAATAATAAAAGGGAAAAATAAATCGATTTTAATCTTTGAAAATTGTGAAAAAATAATAAAACACTTGGATATACTTATATATGCATATATATATATATACTGTTTTGAAAGTATTTTGCATATTGAAAAATATATGTAGGGAAAAATTGGGTGTCAACACTCAGCTACATAGATCCGGAGCATTCTTGGTTTGGCGGGTAATTACCATCGATTTGTTGAGGGATTCTCATCTACTGCAGCACCTATGACCGGGCTGACCCAAAAGGGTGCTCTGTTCAGGTAGATAGAGGAGTGTGAGGAGAGCTTTCAAAAGCTCAAGACAGCTTTGACTACAGCCCACTATTGATATTACCTTCAGGTTCAGGGTCTTATACTGTTTATTGTGATACGTCGCGAGTTGGTCTCGGTGCGGTGTTGATGCAGGACCGTAGGGTGATTGCGTATGTCACACCACCTTTTCCTACCACCGGAAGGGGGTATAAGGGAGTTTTTTTCAATTTAAGTGACAATCGAAATGGGATTATTTATTTATTGTTCAGAGTCGCCACTTGGGATAATTTATGGTGTCCCAAGTCACCGTTTATATCCTGAATCGAGGAAGGATTGACTCTTATTTACGGTCAGCGAATACAAAAATCCGGGTAAGAAATTCTGTTAACCGAGAGAAGGTGTTAGGCATTCCCGGGTTCCGTGATTTTAGCACGATCACTCAACTATTATTATTGGCCTATTTATCTGATTAATTACACATTTTTAACCTACGTGCATTTTTAACTTTCTAACCGCTTTTAATATTTTTTTTAGGAAAATTCAAGGTTATTTAAAACACATCGTCAGCCACACTACATGAAATTCACCTGCGGTTCACGGCACGTTCTATTTATCCTTTTTGAAAATTAGAATCGGTTCACATGAAATGTACACCCGGATTTTAGTAATTACAAATCACAACTACGTCATGGGAACCGTACCCGTAGCTGTGATAATTGTTTAATGAACGCGCCTAAAGCAAACTAGGAAATTTATGAATTGCTATTTCGATTTCTATTAATTTACAAGAGATCAACTAACTTACCAATTACGTTGGGCCTTATATCATCTCTTTAACTATAATATATGATCTCGGTAATCCAAAACTCACATGAAAAAAGAAACCTTTTCAGTCCCACAACCACAAAGAAAGATTCAATTATTCTGTTCTATATGCTGGAAAAAAAATTCCCGAACACCCTTTTATGCATAACTAACTGTCAACCTTGTTCATATCAGAGAAAAGTGAATACTACAAGTACTCTAATATTCATGAGTAATCCACGAACAATTGACAGCAGCCGAATAGGAGTCAACCAAACGAATTTATAAGTCTGCTAATTCAAACCATACAAACGGGCAAATTACAACAATAATCTTGAAGTATTCAATAGATATAACAGATATTCAAACAACATATAATATGGATCATTACAACAAAAATCACTCAAACAACATATAAGAACCACATCAAATAGAACTAAGAGAAACCGAAATCGACCTCTATATCTCAAAACATTCGGATGCGCTACATGGCCAGAAAACAGAACCGCGAACAAAAGCTAACAGCAACGAGAAATCCAAACACAGATTTGCCGACTCGAACATCACTAGCAACCTTCGTGCAACCCGGAAACAACACAGTTTCGAACTCAAGTGAACTCCATGCATTTAAAACCAAAAATCGAAACCAAAATCAAAGAGAAAGAAGCAGAAACTTCTCTGTTTTTTTTTTTTTTGGAATACAAATCTGAAGGAATGGAGGAATGGCTGGTTTTGTTGGTGGAAGAGGGAGGTCGTGCATGTGTGTTATGTGACGAAGATGACAATGAAGGGTGCTAAAAGTTGCGAAATCAAGAAGAACGATGGGGAGTTGTGCTGGTGTGAGGTTCGTTCTCTACTTCCTCTCTTGGCAAAGATGAAAGGTTTTTCCCTAAAGGTCTATGGCTATGGTATTGCTGAATGTTTGGTCAGTGGAACAGGGTCGAGAAGAAGCAGAACGGATGGGAGCTCAAAGAAGACGAGCCACAGGGGATCTCATTTTGGTATTCTCTACTAGTTTGTCCAAATTCGAAGAAGAAAACGCGGATTTGTGTTGAAGCCAGAGTCTGTTTTGTTGTGTATTTTCGCTGCTCAAGATAGGGTCTTCGGCGTTACTCCTTAGGGCTAATGTTTGAATAGAGAAAAAGATGTTGAAGGGGTCTATGGGTGTCAGCGGCGGGTTTCTTCTAGGGGGTCTAGGTTAGAATCCTTTTTCAGGTCTTCTTTTTTGTGTATATCTCATTCTTAGGAAGATAAAGGGGACTCCCCTTGTCAAAAAACGGCTGATCCTTATTCTAGGTCTAGGATTGTTTTTTAAGCTTTTTTCTAGGGTTTTAGAGGTACTGGGCTTGGGTTGTTATGGGCTAGATTCGAGAATTAGGCCTAAAAATGGTGTCACGATCCTAAACCCACACTCGATCGTGATGGCGCCTCTCGTGAAGTTAAGGCCAGCCGACACACTTCCAATTTACTTTAAGCAGTTAATATAATAAAACAAGGTCTTTAATATAAACAAATCCCAAAATAGCAATATAAGTTGCAAAAATAAAATAAATCAACACAGCCCTACATCAAGGTGTCACCAGTCATGAGCATCTAAAACCATACTAAGAGTCTAGAGTCTAGTCCACTATTACGTAACTAAATCAAAAGAAACTGAAATAGAGGGAGAATGCCCTGGGCTGTGAATCGCCAAGCAGCTACCTAGTAAATCTCCGAAGACCTGCTGGAACTATCAACCCTCAGGAGCAGGACCTGTAGCGCCCGAATATGCACATAGGGGTGCAGGGAGTAAAGTGAGTACTTCCAACTCAATGAGTAATAAAAATAAATGAAGATTATGTAATATAAAACCATGTAAGGCGCAACATTAAGCTACAAGAGACATAACAAATTAGTAAATATAATTAAACAATGAAACTTCATAAACATCTCTTAAACAGTTAAACAATATGCAGGAAAACAACTAAAAAGTAAACACATAATAACTGCCCCTCAGGCACAGTAACAACATAATCAGCCCCTCGGGCAATGTCACAAAACAATACCAGCCCCTCGGGCTACATCTCAAATCATAATGGGTCCCGCGCTCACTGGGGGTGTACACACTCCGGGAGGGGCCCCTTACGGCCCAAGCGCATAATCGAGCCATCTCGTGGCATCATAAACAGGCTCTCGGCCTCATATAAATCTCAAGCCACCTCGTGGCGTACAATCTCAGGCCCTCGGCCTCATTATCATAATCAATGTATCACTGTTGCGGCGTGCAACCCGACCTAAATGTATCCTCGCAACACATTCTCTCGGCCTTACTTAGTCAGAATCTCATAAGCCCCTCTGGCATCAGTAAAACATGAAGCTCAGCTCAAAATATCTTTAAAAATATTGTTTAATGTGTTTAAAATAGAATAACATAGCTGAGTTTTGAAAATAGTGAAAATATAGCATGACTGAGCACCAGTATGAAATCAAACAGTGAGGAAAACAACATTTAAAATCCCTTAAGGGTTCAAACAGCTGGCGCGAAGCCAACATATGCCATTTAGCCCAAAATATAATAATATTAAACAATTAACTATCAAATACACAGTAAAATAATCATTCGGGATGGACTAAGTCACAATCCCCTGCAGTCTCTACCCCACGCTCGTCATCTAGCGTGTAAGTCACCTCAACGTAGCCATACGCTGTGAAATTCTGGGGTTTCATACCCTCAGGACAGCATTTAAAATCATTACTCACCTCAATCCGGCCCGAAACCTATCTTGCAATGCCTTTGCCCTTCGAAACGACTTCCGAGTGCTCTGAATCTACCAAGTTCAGATTTTTATCATTAAATTATGCTCAACGAATAAATTCCAATTGAAAAATATCGATTTTAAGCACAAAACCCAAAATCGGTCTAAACTCGACTTCTGGGCCCGCGTCCCGGAACTGGACACTTTATACCAAAATGTTATCCATCATCTCACGAGTCCGTACTTATAAAGAACACGAAAATCGGAGTTCGTTTGACCCCTCAAATCATCCCTGAAAGGTCTCATAATCTCAAGCCCTAACTCCACCTTTTTCTATTGATTTTCATGAATTTACACTGATATTTTCGTTCCTTAATCACAAATAATCAAGTTTTAGGCTCCAAAATCCTTACCTCAATGAAGAACAATGATTTCCTCTCTTCAAAATCGCCCAAAGCTTCAAATTTTTGTGTTAAAGGTGAGAAACCCCCTGAAAATTGCGAAGGAGGAAATATTTTAATCTGACTAGACATTTCCATATCTGTGGCCATTTCACCGCATCTGCGGTACCGCATTTGCGGTCTATGCTCTGCTTCTATGGAAATCACTTAAACCCGATTCTCCATACCTGCGACGATCCAACCACATCTGCGCCTTTGCAGGTGCGGTCATATATCCGCTTCTGTGGTTCCTGACCTATTGCCTCTAGCCGCTTCTGCGGCTCTTCCTTCGCATGTGCGGCGCCGCACCTGCGATCCCCAAACCGCAGGTGCAAAAACACTAGAAGCAGCAACTTCAGCAGCTACAATAACATCTCAACTTCTCCGTTGACCACCCGAAATCACCCCGAGGCCCCCGGGACCTCAACCAAAAGCACAAACATATCCTAATACCTTATTCAAACTTGTTCCAACCATCAAAACACTTCAAATAACATAAAATCAACCAAAACACCTCGGATTCAAGCCTAAGTTTCTAAAACCTTCTAAACTCCACTTTTGATCAAAAACCCAACCAAACCACTTCCAAATGACCTAAAATTTTGCACACACATCCCAAATGACATATCGAAGCTACTGCAACTTCCGGAATTCCATTCCGACCCCTATATCAAAATCTCACCTATCAACCGAAAACGCCAAAATCTCAATTTCGCCAATTCAAGCCTAAATCTACTCTGGACCTCAAAACACATTTCGATTACACTCCTAAGTCCAAAATCATCTCCCGAAGTTATTCGAACCATCGGAACTCACATCCGAGCCCTCTAACACATAAGCCAACATCCGGTTGACTTTTCTAACTTTAGCCTTCTTAAAAGAGACTAAGTGTCTCAACCCTTGTCAAAACCTTTCCGAACCCGAGCCAACCAACCCGATCACATTTAAAACCAATAATTAAGGCAAATAGAAGCAGAAATGGGGAAAACGGGGCGGTAACTCATGAGACGACCGGACAGGTCGTCATATCCTCCCCCTCTTAAACAAACGTTCGTCCTCGAATGAGTTAAGAAACGTACCTGAAGCCTCGAATAGGTGAGGATATCTGTTGTGCATCTCCTGCTCAGTCTCCCAGGTAGCCTCCTTCATGGGCCGACCTCTCCACTGCACTTTCACTGACACTATGTCTTTTGATCTCAACTTCCGAACCTGACGCTCTAAAATAGCTGCTGGCTCCACCTCGTAAGTTTGATCACCCTCCAACTGAACCGTGCTGAAATCTAGAACATGAGACGGGTCTCTAATATACTTCCGGAGCATAAAAATATGGAATATTGGGTGCACACCTGACAGGCTGGGTGGCAAAGCGAGCTCATAAGCCACCTCCCCAACCCTCTGAAGTACCTTAAAAGGTCCAATGAACCGTGGACTCAATTTACCCTTCTTTCCAAACCTCATAACACCCATTAACAGAACCTTTAACAGAACCTTCTCACCAACCATATAGAACACATCACGAACCTTACTATCAGCATAGCTCTTTTGTCTCGACTGTGCTGTACAAAGTCTCTCCTGAATCACCTTCACCTTGTCAAAAGCATCCTATACCAAATATGTACCCAATAGCCTGGCCTCTCGCGGCTCAAACCAACCCACTGGAGATCTACACCGTCTCCCATATAAAGCTTCATATGGAGCCATCTGAATACTTGACTGGTAGCTGTTATTATAAGCAAACTCCGCAAGTGGTAGGAACTAATCCCATGACCCTCTGAAATCTATAACACAAGCGCATAGCATATCCTCCAATATCTGAATGGTGCGCTCGGACTGCCTGTCCGTCTGAGGGTGAAAAGTTGTGCTCAACTCAACCTGAGTACCCAACTCTTGCTGTACAGACCTCCAAAACTAGGAAGTAAACTAAGTACCCCAATCTAAAATGATGGAAACTGGGACACCATGCAACCGAACAATCTCCTGGATATATATATCTCTGCTAACCACTTAGAGGAATAAGTAGTACAAATAAGAATGAAGTGCGCTGACTTGGTCAGCTGATCTACAATCCCCCAAATAGCATCGAACTTCTTCAAAGTCCATGGGAGTCCAACTACAAAGTCCATAGTGATCCGCTCCCACTTCCACTCTGAATATCCATCCGCTGAAGCAGGCCACCTGGTCTTTGATGCTCATATTTCACCTGCTGACAATTGAGACACCGAGCTACAAATCCCACAATGTCTTTCTTCATTCTTCTCCACCAATAATGTTGTCTCAGATCCTGATACATCTTCGCGGCTCCTAGATGAATAGAATATCGCGAGCTATGGTCCTCCTCCAGAATCAAATCCCGAAGCCCATCTACATTGGGCATACTTATCCGGCCCTGCATCCTTAACACCCCATCATCACCGATAATTACATCTCTGGCATCATCATACTGAACTCTGTCCTTAAGTACAAGCAAATGTGGATCATCATACTGGCGCTCTCTGATGCGCTCATATAGGAAAGACCGAGAAATCACACTCGCCAATACCCTACTAGGCTCCAAAATATCCAACCTCATGAACCGATTAGCCAAAGCCTTAACATCAACTGCAAGAGGTCTCTCCCCAACTAGAATGTACGCCAAACTCCCCCATACTCACCACCTTTCAGCTCAAAGCATCGGCCACTACATTGGCCTTCCCCGGGTGATATAATATAGTAATATCATAATCCTTAAGTAACTCCAACAATCTCCGTTGCCTCAAATTGAGATCCTTCTGCTTGAACAAGTGTTGGAGGCTACAATGATCAGCATAGAGCTCACAAGACACACCATACAGATAATGCCTCCAGATCTTTAATGCGTGAACAATGGCAGCTAACTCCAGATCGTGAACAGGGTAGTTCTTCATATGAGGCTTCAACTGACTAGAAGTATAAGCAATAACTCTACCCTCCTGCATCAGAACACACCCAATACCAACTCTCGAAGCATCACAATATACGGTATAAGAACCTGAAGCTGATGGCAATACAAGCAGTAGAGTTGTGGTTAAGGCAGTGTTGTGCTTCTGGAAGCTCTCCTCACACTTATCAGAACACTGAAAAGAAACACCCTTCTAAGTCAACTTGGTCAAGGGCGATGCAACAGACAAGAATCCATGAACAAAGCCGCAATAATAACCCGCCAAACCAAGAAAACTATGAATCTCTTTAGCTGAGGACGATCTGGGCCAACTCTGAACCGCCTCTATCTTCTTCGGGTCCACCTAAATACCCTCACTGGCACCACTTTCCCCAAGAAAGCCACTGAGCTGAGCCAGAACTCACATTTGGAGAACTTTGCATAAAGCTTCTCCTCTCTCAATCTCTGCAACACCATTCTCAAATGCTCCGCGTGCTCCTCCTGACTACGCGAGTACATCAGTATATCATCAATGAAGACTATGACAAAAGATTCGAGATACAGCTGAAACACATTGTTCATCAAGTGATGAACGTTGCTGGGGCATTGGTCAGCCCAAAAGACATCACCAAGAACTCATAATGACCATATCGGGTCCTGAAAGCTATCTTAAGAATGTCTGAGTCCCTGATCTTTAACTGGTGATAACTTGAGCGGACATCAATCTTAGAAAATACTCTCGCTCCCTGAAGCTGGTCGAACAAATCATCGATACGAGGCAAAGGATACTTATTATTGATTGTCACTTTGTTCAGCTGTTTGTAATTAATGCACATTCTCATCGTGCCATCCTTCTTCTTCACAAAGAGAACCGGTGCACCCCACGGTGACACGCTAAGACGAATGAACCCCTTATCCAGAAGTTCCTAAAGCTGCTCCTTTAACTCTTTTAGCTCCGCTGGTGCCATACGATATGGTGGAAAAGAAATGGGTTGAGTGCTCGGCAACAGGTCAATACCAAAATCTATATCCCTGTCCGGTGGCATACCCGGCAGGTCTGTAGGAAATACATTAAAAAAATCTCTCACGAGTTGAACAGATTCAATACTGGTGGTCTCTGCACTAACATCCCTCACAAAAGCTAGATATGAAAGACAACCTTTCCCAACCATACGCTGGGCCTTTAAGAAAGAAATCACTTTGCTGGGACCATAATCGGCCAAACCTCGCCACTCAATCCGTGGCACACTAGGCATAGCCAAAGTCACTGTCTTAGCATGACAGTCAAGAATAGCCCAGCACAGAGATAACCATTCCATGCCCAAAATAACATTGAAGTCCACCATACATAACAATAACAGATCCACTCGGGTCTCCAGACACCCAATACTCACAACACACAACCGGTACACACAGTCTACCACAATAGTATCGCCCACCGGCGTAGAAACATGAACAGAAGAAACAAGGGACTCGCAGGGCATATTCAGATAATGGGCAAAATAAGACGACATATAAGAGAAAGTAGAGCCGGGGTCAAATAACACAGAAGCATCCCTGCGGCAGACTGAGATAATAGTTGTAATCAGCGCATTTGAAGCAGTCGCATCGGGCCTATTGACCTCCCCCTCTGGGGTGACCCCTAGAAGACTGTCCCCCACCCCTAGTTGGCTGGGTAGGTGGTAAAGTGGCTGGGGATGAGGCTGATGACAGACCCCTCTGCTGAGAATGACGAGGGCACTGCCTCCACAAGTGGCCCATCTCTCCACACTCATAACAACTCCTGGGTGCTGGAGACGGAAACTGATGGGAACCCCTAGCACCGGTATGACTAGCAGATGCCCCTGGCATGGAAGAGTCTTGAACCGAAGGAGCACGGGAAGAACCCTGGGCTGGAAATGCACTAAGTGAGGAATGGACCTGCTGAGAACCGTGATAACTTTGGCCTGATGATGCCCCACAATAACCTAGGCGAGCTGACTGACCATGTCAGAACTGTCCGCCTCTGCCGTGCTGGAACTGGCCCATAGAAGGAGCACCCCCAAAACTAACATGTCCTCAAGGCCTCTTAGCCTCCCTCTCCTCGCGCTCCTCGCGCTCCTGGCGACGAACTAACGCAATCTCTCGAGCGATATCCACAACCTCCTCGTATATAGCACCTGACACCCTATCCTTGGTCATGAGAACCCCAAGCCGGTAAGTGATGCCATCAACAAACCTCCTTATCCTCTCTCTCTCTCAGTAGCAACCAGCCAAATAGCATGTCGAGCCAACTCTGAGAACCTAGGTAACTGTCATCTCCCCCTGTCGTAGCTGCTCGAACTGCCTCTGTAGCTCCTCCCTGCAGGACTGTGGGACATACTTCTCCAGAAATAGGGCGGAGAACTGCTGTCAAGTAAGAGGTGCTGAACCAACAGGCCTACGCCTCTTATATGCCTCCCACCAAGTGAAGGCAACTCCAGTAAACTCAAAGGTCGTAAATGCAACCCCGCTGGTCTCCAGAATACCCACAGTGCGAAGAATCCGTTGACATCTATCTTAGAAACCCTGCGCATCTTCGCCCTCTGCTCCACTAAAAGTAGGAGGCTGGAGTCTGCCAAACCTCTCCAATCTATGTTGCTCATCCTCCAGCATAACAGGAGCTACATAACCCTGAACAACTGCCACCGGCTGGGCTAGTGGTGCCTCCGGTGTCTGCACTCCCTGAACCACCAGATCGGGTGTATGGGTGGCGGGATTATGAGAGCCTCCCCCGGCCTGAGAAGTAGCTGTGGCATTAGAAATCGCGACCACCTAAGCAAGGCTAGTGCATACTGTCAATATCTTAGTTAGAGTCTCCTGAAGACCTGGAATCATAATGGGCACAGTTGGTGCTGAGCTGGTGCTGCTGGAGCGTCTACCACTAAGACCTGACCCTGAACTAGGGCGACTGGTGGGTCAGCAGGTGCTGTCCCAACTGCTGTAGGGACTGTACCTCTGGCCCTACCACGTCGCCGGCCTCTAATGGCTCCCGCTGGTGGTACTAGGGGTCATCCGTCCTGACCGGTAGAGCATGTTCTCACCATCTATGAGAGAACTCACCATCTATGAGAGAATAGGATAAAAGAATTTTAGTATTCGGATCAACAACTTCGCACGACAAGCATTTCAAGAATATGGAATTTTCCTAAAGGTTCTACAGCCTCTCGAGGATAAATACAGACGACTTCATACCGATCCGCGAGACTCTACTAAACCTGCTCATGACTCGTGATACCTATGTAACCTAGGCTCTGATACCAACTTGTCATGACCCTAAACCCACACTCGGTCATGATGGCGCCTCTCGTGAAGACAAGGCCAGTCGACACACTTCCAAATCACTTTAAGCAGTTAATATAATAAAACAAGGTCTTTAATATAAATAAATCCCACAAAATAGCAATATAAGTTGCGGAAATAAAATAAACCAACACAGCCCTACATCGGAGTGTCACCAGTCATAAGCATCTAAAACCATACTAAGAGTCTAGAGTCTAGTCCACTATTACGTAACATAATCAAAAGAAACTAAAATAGAGGGAGAATGCACTGGGCTGCGAATTGCAAACAGCTATCTAGTAAATCTCCGAAGACCTGCTGGAACTATCAACCCTCAGGAGCAGGACCTGTAGCGCCCGAATCTGCAAACAGTGGGTGCAGGGAGTAAAGTGAGTACTTCCAACTCAATGAGTAATAAAAATAAATGAAGACTATGTAATATAAGACCACATAAGGCACAACATTAAGCTACAAGAGGCATAACAAATCAGTAAATATAATTAAAAGATGAAACTTCACAAAAATCTCTTAAACAGTTAAACAATATGCAGGAAAACAACTAAAAAGTAAACACATAATAACTGCCCCTCAGGCACAGTAACAACACAATCAGCCCCTCGGGCTACATCTCAAATCATAATGGGTCCCCGCGCTCACTGGGGGTGTACACACTCCGGGAGGGGCCCCTTAGGGCCCAAGCGCATAAACAAGCCATCTCGTGGTATCATAAACAGGCTCTCGGCCTTATATAAATCTCAAGCCACCTCGTGCGTACAATCTCAGGCCCTCGGCCTCATTATCATAGTCAATGTATCACTGTTGCGGCGTGCAGCCCGACCTAAATGTATCCTCACAACACATTCCCTCGGCCTTACTCAGTCAAAATCTCATAAGCCCCTCGGGCATCAGTAAAACATGAAGCTCAGCTCAAAATATCTTTAAAAATATCATTTAATGTGTTTAAAATAGAATAACATAGCTGAGTTTTGAAAATAGTGAAAATATAGCATGACTGAGCACCAGTATGAAATCAAACAGTGAGGAAAATAACATTTAAAATCCCTTAAGGGTTCAAACAGCTGGCACATTTAGCCCAAAATATAATAATATGAAACAATTAACTATCAAATACGCAGTAAAGTAATCATCCGGGATGGACTAAGTCACAATCCCTAGCGGTGCTCTACCCCACGCTCGTCATCTAGCGTGTAAGTCACCTCACCATAGCCATACGTTGTGAAATTCTGGGGTTTCATACCCTCAGGACAGCATTTAAAATCATACTCACCTCAATCCGGCCCGAAGCCTAGCTTGCAATGCCTTTGCCCTTCGAAACGACTTCCGAGTGCTCCGAATCTACCAAGTTCAGATTTTTATCATTAAATTATGCTAAACGAATAAATTCCAATTGAAAAATATCGATTTGAAGCACAAAACTCGAAATCTGTCAAAACCCGACCCCTAGGCCCGCGTCCCAGAACTGGACAAACTTTATATCAAAATGTTATTCATCATCTCACGAGTCCGTACATAAAAAGAACTCAAAAACTGGAGTTCGTTTGACCCCTCAAACCATCCCTGAAAGGTCTCATAATCTTAAGCCCTAACTCCACCTTTTTCTATTGATTTTCATGAATTTACACTGGTATTTTTGTTCCTTAATCACAAATAATCAAGTTTTAGGGTCCAAAATCCTTATCTCAATGAAGAACAATGATTTCCTCTCTTCAAAATCGCCCAAAGCTTCCAAATTTTGTGTTAAAAGTGAGAAACCCTCTAAAAATCGCGAAGGAGGAAATATTTTAATCTAACTAGACATTTCCGCATTTGCGGCCATTTCACCGCTTCTGCGGCACCGCATTTGCGGTCTATGCTCCGCTTCTGCGGAAATCACTTAAACCCGCTTCTCCATACCTGCGATGATCCAACCGCATCTGCGCCTTCGCAGGTGCGGTCATATATCCGCTTCTGCAGTTCCTGAACAATTGCCTCTAGCCACTTATGCGGCTCTTCCTTAGCATGTGCGGCGCCGCACCTGTGGTCCCCAAGCTGCAGGTGCAGAAATACCAGAAGCAGCAACTTCAGCAGCTATAATAACATCTCAACTTCTCTGTTGCACACACATCCCAAATGACATAATGAAGCTACTGCATTATCCGGAATTCCATTCCAACTCCTATATCAAAATCTCACCTATCAACCGGAAAACGCCAAAAACTCAATTTCGCCAATTCAAGCCTAAATCTACTCCGGACCTCCAAAACACATTTTGATTACTCTTCTAAGTCCCAAATCATCTCCCAAAGCTATTCGAACCATCGGAACTCACACCCGAGCCCTCTAACACATAAGCCAACATTCGGTTGACTTTACTTACTTAAGCCTTCTTAAAAGAGACTAAGTGTCTCAAACCTTCTCAAAACCTTTCCGAACCCGAGCCAACCAACCCGATCACATTTAAAACCAATAATTAAGGCAAATAGAAGCAGAAATGGAGAAAACGGGGCGGTAACTCATGAGATTACTGGCCGCCTTGTAACAAATGGGTCATTCGAGCCTAAATTTTATTCTTTCTCCGTGAACAAGACTAAAAATGCAACCTCATTTACTGATTAATCCAACTTAAGTACAATAACTATTAAAATAAGACTAACCATTAAAACAAACCTATTTTTTTGGTATTTTCAAATATCATATTAAAATTAAAATAAGGTACTATTTTTTGTATTTTTTTGTTTAGTTTTACGAAAGGTGTATAAACCAAAAGCAACTAAAAAGAAGAAATATTTCTTGTAATTTTAATTTTTGTGATAAAATAAAGTAAAAGAGTTGAAACTAATTGAAATATCGATATTAGGCCTAAACTAAATATTTTACGCTAAAATGGGTGAAATCTCGGGGAGGGTCAAAAATCACATGTCTACAGCCTAAGCATCCAGACATCTGAAGGTGCATGAAAAGAACTATCTTGTCCACGACGTCAAGTTAGCTGCTATTGTTCATGCCTTGAAGAATTTGAGGCATTATTCGTGTGGTTTCCCTTGTGATATCTACACTAATCACCGGATTTACAACATCTGTTCAAGCAGAAGGATATTAACTTGCATCAGCGGAGGTGGTTAGAGGTACTTAAGGATATGATATCACTATTCTGTACTATCCCGGGAAGGCCAATGTAGTGGCTGATGCCTTGAGTCGCAGGACGGAGAGTTAGGGGAGCTTGGCATATTTATTTACCTGCAGTAGAGAGACCATTGGCACTAGATGTACAGGCCTTAGCCAACCATTTTGTTAGATTGGATATTTTTTAGCCGAGCCGAGTTTTGGCTTGTGTGGTCTCCCAGTATTCTCTTTATGATCGTATCAGGGAGCGTCAGTATGATGATCCCCATCTGCTTGTCCTGAAGGACTCGGTTCAGCACGGTGATGTTAAGGAGGTCACAATTAAATATAATGGTGTATTGAGGATGCAGGGCAGGTTGTGTGTGCCCAATGTAGATGGATTGCGTGAGTTGATTCTCTAGGAGACTCACAGTTCACGATGCTCCATTCATCCGGGTGCCACGAATATGTATCAGGACTTGAGGAAGCATTATTGGTGGCGTAGAATGAAGAAGGACATAGTGGAATATGTAGCCCGGTGTCTAAATTGCCAACAGTTGAAGTATGAGCATCAGCGGCTGGGTGGTTTGCTTCAGAAGTTAGAGATTAAGGAGTGGAAGTGGGAGTGGGTCACTATGGATTTTGTTGTTGGACTTCCGTGGACTTAGCGAAGGTTTGATGTAGTATGAGTGATTGTGGATAGGCTGACCAAGTCAGTTCACTTCCTTCCTATGATGACTACCTATTCTTTCCAGCAGCTAGCTCAAGGTTATATCTACGAGATTATCAGACTTCATGGCGTGGCGGTATTTATCATCTCTGACTGGGCCACAAAGTTTACATTAAAATTCTGGAGAGTTCTACAACATGAGTTGGGTACTCGGGTGGAGTTGAGCATAGCATTTCACCCTCAGACGGACGGACAGTCTGAGCCCACTATTCAGATTCTTGAGGATATGGTCCATGCGTGTGATGGAGATTGGAGGTTCTTGGGATCAGTTCTTTCCCCTTGCGAAGTTTGCCAACAACAACAGTTATCAGTCCAGCATTTAGATGGCATTGTATGAGGCTCTATATGGTAGGCGGTGTCAGTCCCCAGTGGGTTGGTTTGACTGGGCGAGGCTAGATTATTGGGCATAGACTTGGTTCAGAATGCTTTGGAGAAGGTTAAGGTGATTTAAGATAAACGTCGCCCAACCCAGTCTAGATAGAAGAGTTATACGGATCGGAAAGTTCGCGATGTTGCAATCATGGTTGGAGAGCAGGTCTTGCTCTAGGTTTCTCCTATGAAGGGCGTCATGAGGTTCGGGAAGAGGGGAAAGCTGAGCCCAAGGTTCATTGGTACATTTGAGGTGTTGCGGCGAGTTGGGAGGTTTCTTATGAGCTTGCCTTACCGCCCAGTCTAGCAGGAGTTCATCTGGTATTCCATGTATGCTCTGGAAGTATCACGGTGATTCGTCTCATGTGTTGGATTTCAGCTCAGTCCAGTTGGACAAGGATCTATCTGATGTTGAGAAACTAGTGGCTATTTTGGACAGACAGGTTCGAAAGTTGAGGTTAAAGAACATTGCTTCAGTGAAGGTTCAGTGGAGGGGTCACCCGGTCGAGGAGGTGATTTGGGAGACCGAGCAGGATATGTGCAGCTGTTATCCTCATCTTTTCACCTCTTCAGGTATGTCTCTATGCTTGTTCGAGGACGAATGATTGTTTTAAGAGGGGGAGGATGTAACAACCCGGCCGGTCGTTTTGAGAGTAATAGCCTCGATCCCCTATTTACTGCTTCCCCATATTTTTTTCTGCTTATGTGACTTGTCGGGAGGTTTCGTATTGGTTTTTGGAGTGTTTTGGGACACTTAGTCCCTAAACGGAGGCTTAAAGTCTTAGAATTTCGACCGTAGTTGGAACTGTATGAAGACGACTCTGTAATGGATTTCCGTTGATTGCGTTAGCTCCGTTGGATGATTTTGGGCCTAGGGGCATGCCCAGATTGTATTTTGGAGGTCTGTAGCTTGTTTAGGCTAGAAATGGCGAAAGTCGAATTTTGAAGATTTTGATCGGTAGTGGACTTTTTGATATCGGGGCCGGATTACAATTCCGAAAGTTGAAGTAGGTCCATTATTTTGAATATGACTTGTGTGCAAACTTTGGGGTCAATCGGACATGGTTTGATAGGTTTCGGCATCAGTTGTAGAAGTTTGAAAGTTTCAAGTTCTTTAAGTTTGAATTGGAGGGTCATTCATATTTTTAGCATTGTTTGGTGTGATTTGAAGGCTCGACTAAGTTCGTATGGTGTTTTAGGACTTGTTGGTATATTTGCTTGAGGTACCGGCGGCCTCGGGTGTGTTTCGGGGTGAGTTTTGAGCGTGTTCGGGCATTTTGGCACTCTGATGTTGTTTTGGAACGTAGGAATCACTAGCAACGCTGCCCCGCTGCAGCTCCGTTGACAATCCTCCACTGCCAGGTAGTTATCCCTCACCCTCCTTTGTTATTTTTTTTAAAAATACAATACACTGATTTTGTTTAATTGCTCCTAGTTTGATTTGTAAAAGTTGATTGATGTTAGCTAAAGTAAATTTATGACTATTGTTAGTAGCTAAACTAAAGTTATGTGTTGGTAATTTAGAGTTAAATGTTAAAGTTATATGTTGGTAATTTAGGGTTATATGTTAAACTTATATATTGGTAATTTAGAGTTATATGTTGCTAAATGAAATTTATATGTTAAACTTATATGTTGGTAAACATACTAATTCGGGGATAACATTACCAAGTTGGGGATAATTTTGCTAACTAATTTGTAGAGTTATTACATATATAGCAATTCATCTCATTTGATTATATTAAGGAGGGTACTAATTTTAAGAGGAGAAAGTATGAAGAATCTATTAAAACTCTTAGTGCTAGTTGACTACTTTTGACAATATGTATTGCTCCTAACATTTTTAATATCTTTTGACTTTCATGGAATTAATCTTAATTGAAATCTCTTATCATTTTCATCCATTACATTATTAAATTGTTGTTGTAGATTAGTCCTTTTTTTTTTTTGCATAATTGTTATTGTAGATCCAAAATATTTGAGTTCATTTTACTTTATATTAAACAATTATGCTCTTTAAATTAAATGCCTTAATTTTATATTCCATTTGAATTCTTTAATTTTTATATGTTGAAATAATTTAAATAATTGTTAATTATGACTATTTCGTTTGTTTGAGAAATTATTAGTTACTTTGGATTATATGAAATTTAAGAAGCTATTAAAATTTAATTATTATATTTAAAGACTTATATTATTTAGAATAGGGATTAAAGTGAGATTTCGAGTGTTAAAAATATTAATTTAAAAAATAAAATATATCAATTCAAGTGCTTTGACACAATGATATGTATATATCTAAAACAGACCTTTGAAAGAGTATAACTTTGTAACCAGTTTAAATAAATTAAATTATTTTAAATATCTCATTTCTAGATTTCTATTTGTGTAGATGGAATTTGTGCATCGTAGATGGATGTAGAATAGGAATCACTCTAATCGTGCGGGGTTGAGGGATAAATTTACTGAAGGGGTTGCTGAATTTATTGCTAAGTCTCAAACACTTAATGATTTTCTTATTGGAGGAAGGATTAAGTGTCTTTGTATGAAATGTAAGTGTGTTAAGTTATTGAAATCGGACGAAGTTAAAGTTCATCTCTACAAGAAAGGGTTTGTAGAAAATTATTATATATGGATTGTTCACAGGGAGAACCATGCTAGTTTAGATGATGTTAACTTTCATAATTCTTTTGGTGATGAAGGTAGCCTCATTGCAGAGCATAATATTGAAAATTCTAGATACAATGAAATGATGAGGGATGTTTTTTGGGGTTCACCGAACCAAATGATAAGGCTAAACGTTTCCATGAACAGTTAGAGGAAGCTAGTGTCCATTGTATGAAGGCTCGGTGCATTCCAAGTTGTCTGTTGCGGTTAAATTACTAAGTATTAAATCAGATAGTTCTATTTTCCAAGCGGGTATGGATTCTATTATTGGGCTTATGAATGAACTTAATCCGAGTAACATTGACTTACCAAAAGATTTCTACACTGCTAAGAAATTGATTTCTAAGTTGGGTCTTTCATCAGAGAAAATTGATTGCTTGAGATAGGTTGCATGTTATTCTATAAGGATGACGCATCTCTAGAGAACTGTCAATTTTGTAATCAGCCTCGTTTTAAGGAAGTCACAAATGCCAATACAAAAAAGAAAGTTCCAGTTAAAGCGATGCATTACTTACCTCTTATACCTAGATTAAAGCGGTTGTATGCATCAATGGGCTTTGCTCCTCATATGAGGTGGCACTACGAACATAGAAGGCTAGAAGTTGAAATCAACTAGA
The DNA here is from genome assembly GCF_001879085.1 of Nicotiana attenuata. Classification (NCBI taxonomy): domain Eukaryota; kingdom Viridiplantae; phylum Streptophyta; class Magnoliopsida; order Solanales; family Solanaceae; genus Nicotiana; species Nicotiana attenuata. Next base: position 1,190,158 of record NW_017670283.1, read on the forward strand.
ACTCTTCCACCAAGGAAGAGTTGCATCAGAACTCAAGTTATTTCTTCATCTACTAACTCTATAAATTGCAGGATGTTCTCACATTACAGGTTGCACAAAAACGCAGAAGTTAAAGAGCAAAATAGCAAGGCTTTTTGCAAGCAGCTTGTGTGTGATTCAAGTATGCAAACCTGAAGCTACATGAACCAGATTGAAGAACCAGCTCCATAAAGAGTTTTATGTGTCTTTCTTTATTTTTAGTTCAATTGTAGTAGGTGTTTTCATATTGTACTTTTCAGCTTTATCTAGAAGATATTGTAATAGGTACTTTGAGTATTCAAGTTAGAGTTAACTTGAAGTTCTCGCAACAGTTAGAGGTTGGTTGCTACGACAGGATTAGAGGTAATCCTTAGGTTTACAAAGAGTTTTGTAAATGTTGTTTTGGCTAAGGGATTTAGTGAAGTGTTGGATAAAATCCTACTGAGTAGTAGGTCGTGGTTTTTTCATCTTTTGAGCTGGGTGTTTTCCACGTAAAAAGACTTGTGTTCTTTACTTTCTACATTTATTATTCTGCAATAGTAGTAGTTGGAACACATAGAGCCAGGTCCTTCCATAATCAGTTTAAGCAAAAAATTAGTCACCACACAAATTACCCCCCCCCCCCCCCGATTGTGTGGTATTGAAGTATAAAATAACAATTGGTATCAGATCCGGTTATCCTTGAAGAGGCTAACACCTTAGGAAAAGATGAGTGCACTACCTGGAAACTGGGAAGGGCAATCCACCGCTAGGCCTCCACTCTTTAATGGCCAGTACTACTTTTGGTGGAAAAACAGAATGAAAGATCACATCATCAGAGAAGACTATGAGCTATGGGACATTGTCACTGATGGTCCCCTGGATACCATGAAGAAGACTGTTGAAGGAGTAGAAGTGCCTAAATAAGAGCTCACTGCACTTCTGAGGATTTGAGGAAATGGGAAAAGAATGCTAAAACCAAGAAACGGATTGTGTGTGGACTTGGTCCAGACAAGTACAATAAAATTCAAAGTTGTACCACTGGTAACAAAATCTGGGACACTTTGCAAGTGGCTCATGAAAGAACACCTCAAGTGAAGAGGTCCAGAGGAACACTGATGTATTCTCAATATGAGAATTTCACCATGAAGGAAGGGGAAACCATTCAGGACATGTATACAAGGTTCACCACACTGACAAATGAACTTAAGTCTCTTGGAAGGGTTATTCTAGAAGAAGACAAAGTTGAGAAGATTTTGACAAGGGTTCTGCCAGTCTCTTGGGAAAGCAAAATCACTGCAAATTCAAGAATCAAAGAACATTGCCACTCTTAAGTTGGATGAGCTAATTGGAAATCTCACTGCATATGAACTTAGAAGGCAAACCATGAAAATGGATGCACCTAAGAAGGAAAGGATCCTGGCATTCAGAATCACTAAAGGTGGTGATCTAGAGGAAGATGAAATGACCATGATCACAAAGGAATTCAAGAAGTACCTAATGAGAGGAAAGGGTCCTTCAAGAACTGGAAGCTACAGCAAACCAAGGGTTCCTGAAAAACAAGCCAATGAGGGTTGTTAAAAGTACGGGAAGACTGATCACCACATAAAAAACTGCCCTCAATGGGAAATTAAATGGAAGAAGGAAAGAGTTGAACGAAGGAACAGGAAGAAGGAACGGGTTCAACCCAAGAAGAACAAAGGATCAACAAAAGCTATGGTTGCTGCCTGGGGAGAAAGCTCAGATGAGGACTCATAGGGTGAAGATGGAGATGAACAAGCACTTATGGCAATTGGAGAATCTGATGAGGAATCTGAGGTAAGTATAATTCATCTCAAAGACAAGATTAAATTTTTGTCTAAAGAAAGGCTATCTAAGTTACTCCTAGATTTCATTGATGAATCTGAGGATCTAAACAATGAAAAGGAACAGTTGTCTAAGGAGTGTGTGATTTTGAATGCTAAGTGCAAAAATCTGGAACTTAGGGCTAGTGAAAGTGAAAGTAAAAATGCTGAGTTAAAGAACTAGGTTCATGAACTTGAAACCATTGTCCTAGAGCTTAGATATGAAAATCTAAAATTGAAATTAGGAACTGGTAAAAAGAAAGTTGATCACACACAACTCACTTTAGAAGAAAATGTAGGAAAAATGAAAGATGAGTTGTACGAAAGAGATTAGCAGATAAGAGTCATTAAGGAGGATCTAAACAGGGTTAAGCACGAGCTAGACAGAACCTGTAAATGGAATAGGTCCTCCGATGCACTTTCATGGCTACACGAACACCATAGTAGCAACAAGAAAGGACTTGGCTACGGGACCCCTACACCTAAGTGGGATCCCAAAAGCAAGTACCTCACACTTCCTGAGAACAAAATTTTCACACACTGTGGTAAAATTGATCACTACAAAAGTGAATGCATTGCAAAAGAAAAGGCTAGTCAAAAGAATAAAGAATTTGTTCAAGGGAAAATAGGCTGCCAGGTTGGGCTAAAAAGAATCTGATTTACCCTTTTGCCTATAGAAAGGGACCCAAACTAGTTTGGGTTCCTAAGACTAACTCTTGATTTTCTTTTGTGGGTCCAAGTGAAGGGTAGGAGCCTAATATGGTACATGGATAGTGGCTGCTCAAAGCATATGACAGGAAGCAAGCACCAGTTCTTTTTACTTAAGGACTTCAAAGGAGGTAATGTCTCCTTTGGAAATGGGAAGAAAGGTGAGGTCATTGGGGTTGGAAAGGTAGGTAAGACTGATTTTCACTCTATTGAGAATGTATACTTGATAGATGGCCTAAAGTACAGTCTAATCAGTATATCACAATTATGTGATAAAGGTAACTTGGTAGCATTTACCTCTACCAAATATTTTATGATTAATCTTACCACCGACAAGATTGTTTTGCAGGGAAAAAGAGTAAAAAATACGTACATTGTAGATTTGTCCACACTTTCAGAAAATGAACTCACTTGCTTAAGTGTGTTGGACAAAGATCCCCTCATTTGGCACAAGAGACTTGGACATGCAAGTCTGAGTCAACTCAACAAATTAGTGTCCAAGGATCTAGCGATAGGGCTACCTAACATCAAGTTCAAGGAAGACAAATTTTGTGAGGCTTGTGCAAGGGGGAAGCAGGTAAGATCCTCTTTTAAATGCAATAAAGTGGTAAGCACCACCAGAACAATGGAACTGGTGTGTATAGATCTCTGTGGTCCAATGAGAACATTAAGTAGAGGTGGTAAAAGATATGTGATGGTGCTTGTTGATGATTACTATAGGTTTAATTGGACATTATTTTTAACATCTAAAGATGAAGCATTTGACATGTTTACTTCTTTTGTTATAAAAACTCAGAAACAACTAGGTAATCAACTTGCATCAATTAGGTCTGATCACAGAACTGAATTTGAAAATGCTAAGTTTGCTGAATTTTTGCATGCTACATCATAAATTATTGCATGACTAGACTTCTTGTTAAGAAGATTCCCTATGAATCGCTTAAAGGGAGAAAGCTAAATATATCCCATCTTAGGGCATTTATATGCAAGTGCTTTGTGCACAACCATGGCAAAGACTCCCCAGGTAAGTATGATCCCAAAAGTGATAAGGGAAGTATTCTTGGGATACTTTTCACATAGTAAATCTTATAAGATATATAGTAAAAGAACTATGTGTGTAGAAAAAATGTATATGTTATTTTAATTAAAAACTAACATTCTTTCTGAGAGGCATGAACAAGATAATAAAGAGATTGGGCTGATAAGAAATTCAAATGGTGAAACCACAGTCCATCCTGAATATGAATTACAGGAAGGAACAGGTCCTTCCACCCAGGGCAACATGACAGGGGGAACTGACTAGAGAGGAACTGATCCTCAAACCTCGAGGCAACCTGTCCATGAACCTATTCCTCAGTAACAAAACTAGGAAGGAACATCCAAAGAAATTGACACTCCTATTGCAACATCCACGAAAATTGATATAGATGAACCTGGTTCATTTGTTGATCAGAAGTTTTATAGGGGAATGATTGGTTCTCTTTTATATCTCACTACTAGCATACCTGACATTGTGTGCAGTGTAGGTCTTTGTGCTCGATTTCAGGCAAATCCGAAGGAGTCCCACTTGACTAATGTAAAGAGAATATTGAGATACTTGAAAGGCACCACTGACCTATGCATTTGGTATCCAAAAGGTAGTAATTTTAACCTAGTGGGATATGTTGACGCTGATTATGCAGGTTTCCTAGTGGATAGGAAGAGCACCTCAGGTATGGCACACTTCCTTGGTTCATGTCTTGTGCCATGGGCTACTAAAAAATCAGTAGCCTTATATACTACTGAAGCTGAGTATGTTGCTATTGCTTCATGATTGTGCTCAATTGTTGTGGATCAAGCAGCAGTTGATAGATTTTGGTGTTGAAGTTGGTTGCATCCCTATTTTCTGTGATAACACTAGTGCTATTAGTATGACTAAGAATCTGGTTATCATAAGAGAACTAAGCACATAGATGTTAGACACCATTTTTTGAGGGACAACTATGAGAAAGGCTTGATCACTATGGAGTTTTATGCTACTGACAAGCAAATTGCTAACATCTTCACAAAATCCTTCAGTAGAGATCACTTTGAGAGGAACAGGTTGGAATTAGGGATGGTTAAAATCACCTAAAAGGACCAGCTCAAGGTTAAACGAAAAAAAATGAAAAAAAATTGAAAAAAAAAATTGGTTAGAAAGTCAGTAAATTGTGTATAATTAGATTAAATCTTGCTCAGTCTCATACTTTCTATAGTATACTCTTGTGCCATGTGTTAAAATGACTCATTAATCTCTAATGATATTTTCTCTATTTTGGCAAATTTAGACTTACACAAGAGAATTATCAATGAAGAACCTGGTTCATCAAGATAACACGGTATGTTTTCTACACCCTGCATAATTTGAAATAACTATATTTGGATCATGAGCAGAGTCCTACCAAATACCAAAGTTCTTGTGAACTTATCTGTTACAAGTGAACCAGTTACGTTCAAGACTCTTGACCGTATTAAACTACCTAGATTCTTTTAAGTCTGCTACTCAGGGGGAAAAAAGTGGTTCTTCCGAAATTGAGCAGGTACCTTTTGATTCTAAAGTTTCTCTTGAGACAATTTCTAAAGTTGATGCAAATTTGGAAAATAGATTTTGTAGGATCTATAGCAGGTGTTGAGTCTACAGAATTTGGAGAAGTTAGTGGTAAAAATAAAAAGGAAAAAAAGGAGAGCAAGGGTGCTAGGAGTACTGTGAGGGGAAAGGGGACAAGAGTGGTTGATTGTTCACCCACTCCTGTGAGTTTAACCAAAGACGCATGTCCAATGGTTGTTTGGGGAGATGAACCTGGTTCATCTATAGAGGAAACCCTCGTAGGGGGAAACCTGGTTCATCCAAAGAAACGTTTCGATGATGTCAAAAGGGGGAAAATGTTGTGGTTTAAACAAGTGATGTTTACACTTTGAACAGTGATGTTTATAACCCAATGTACCTGGTCCTTGATGATAAGTGAAAAATTTCTAACTTTGCATTGATGTTGAGCTGAGCTCTGGCAGGGCCTAAGTGTATGAAAAGTACAGAGTTTGTCATCATCAAAAAGGGAAAATTTAGTGGCCCAAGTAAAGGTTACTTTTGAAGACTGACAAAGGAACCCAGGCATGAACCAGGTCCATCCCAGTGGTCCATCCCTCAGTTTCATAAAAACGGGCAGATGCGAGCATGTGGGATGCACGTGAAGGAGATAAATTTAACTTGGTGTATTTAATATCTCCTGATCGAAAATGTTGCATAATTGATACGGAGAAGGCGTCATTAATCAAAGAGAACACTATCCAAGATAGGGAAGGAGTTAGAAGTTGAAATCAACTAGAACTCTTCCACCAAGGAAGAGTTGCATCAGAACTCTAGTTATTTCTTCATCTACTAACTCTATAAATTGCAGGAAGTTCTCACATTACAGGGTTGCATAAAAATGCAGAAGTTAAACGTGAATTGATAGCAAAATAGCAAGGCTTTTTGCAAGCAATTCGTGTGTGATTCAAGTGTGCAAACATTAAGCTACATGAACCAGATTGAAGAACCAACTCCATAAAGATTTTTATGTGTCTTTCTTTATTTCTAGTTCAATTGTAGTAGGTGTTTTCATATTATAATTTTCAACTTTATCTAGAAGCAATTGTAATAGGTACTTTGAGTATTCAAGTTAGAGTTAACTTGAAGTTGCCGCAACACTTAGAGGTTGGTTGGTACGACGGGATTAGAGGTAATCCTTAGGTTTACAAAGAGTTTTGTAAATGTTGTTGTGGCTCGGTGATTTAGTGAAGTGTTGGGGAAATTCTATTGAGTAGTAGGTCGGGGTTTTTTCACCTTTTGAGCCGGGTGTTTTTCACATAAAAATACTTGTGTTCTTTACTTTCTACATTTATTATTACGCAACAGTAGTAGTTGGAACACATAGAAGAACCAGGTCCTTCCATAATCAGTTTAAGCAAAAAATTGGTCACGACACAAATTACCTCCCCTCTTATTTGGTATTGAAGTATAAAACAACAAGAAGCGTGGAAGCATTTTGATAGGATGTTCCCCGAGTTTGCTAGTGAACCAAGAAACATTAGGTTGGGATTATGCACCAATGGATTTACTCCATTTGGTGTCTATGCTGCACCATATTCATGTTGGCCAGTGTTTGTTATCCCGTATAATCTTTCGCCCGAGTTGTGTATGACAAGTCCATATCTGTTCCTAACTTGTATTGTTCCAGGTCCACGCAATCCGAAAATTTCGATTGATGTATACTTGCAGCCTTTGATTGATGAGTTACAATTATTATGGCATCAAGGTGTGGAAACATATGATATATCAACTAAACAAAACTTCAGATTGCATGCTGCTTTGATGTGGACTATAAACGATTTTCCTACTTATGGAATATTATCCGGGTGGTCGACTGCTGGAAAGTTAGCTTGCTCTTGGTGTATGGAAGACACAAAAGCATTTATGAAGTATAATGTAGGTTGGACAAAGAAAAAGTTGGTACTCTTTATATATAAATGATATGATCCAACACCAAATTGAGGCACAAAGGTGCACACTCAGTAGAAAATAGTTAAAATTAAACACATAGGACGGTATAGACTTTATGATCCCTTTATCATTGCACAAAAGGTGAAACAAGTGTATTATGCTCCTTATCTTTTGAGCAAGAATAAGTCTTCTTGGCGGGTAGTTTTGAAAACAAAGCCCGTGAGTGGAGTGGTAGTCGAAGATGCATTAGATGTGGCATACCAGAATGACATTTCAAATGTTGAATCAATAGTAGATGATAAATTAGCAGATGAATTACAGCATAATGAAGGGATATATGAAGAATTTGATCCTTCTGTCCTTGGACTAAATGAGGACGAAGATAGAGGTGTTGAACATGAAACAAGTGATGAGGAAGAATTACTAGATGAAAGTGAAATATGCGATGATGAAGACTTAGATGATTACTATGAAGATAGCGACGATGATTGACTTGTTATTCTTTTTTAGGTTGTTCTTCCTTTAATCATTTAATATAGTTGAAGAAGTATTGTATGTTTTTTTATGACATGTTAAACATTTTATGTTATTCCTTTAATTATCTATTATGTTGCAAAATTATTTTATAACTTTAATAACTTGTTAGATTATTTATTTATTGCAGACAAAGTGTACATGGCTTCCTCAGCATCAAAATGAAATAAAATAGTATTTCCGAGAAGAAGGATGCTAAGCGGATTAAAGATACTATGTTCGCTGCTCGGAATGTCCGTAAAATACCGGATTGGTTAAGAAAAGATGTTTGGGATAAACTTCTTGAGAAATGAAATACCGCAGAATGGAAGGCGAAGAATGAACAAGCAAAGGCAAACCGTGCTTCCAGTAAAGGCGGCTCGTTGCACACAGGAGGTTCGATTAGTTTTGCGGCCCATAAACTAAGATTTGTAATTACTTATAAAAAAATTCTTTTTTACGTATAGAATTTTAAGTTTGTAATGTTTAACTCATATTTTTTGTTATGAAGGAAAAGGAAAGAGGGCGAGATATGAGTCACGCTAAGGACTTCTAGGAGACGCATAAGAAAAAAAAAGAAGGATGATACAAGAGAATACTTGGTGGAGAAGCGTGTGTCGGACACTTATGTAAAATACTAACTTTCATAATTATTAATAGTTTATTAATTTATTTTGTTTACATAATATTTTTGTTCTTATTTTAGCAAGATTATCATAAAAGGATGGAAGAATGGCAACAAACTCAGCCTCCTTCAACTCAACCAACACATGATGATATGGCTTCATTGTGGAAAGAGGTAGCAGGTGAGCAAACAAAGGCAGAATCTACGAACTTGGAGTACGTCAAAATGGGCCAGCCCGGCCCAACCCAAGCCTTGTGGGCTTTTAAATTTGGTGTGCTAGAAAGGGCCGAGCCGCCATATTAATGGGCCTTAAAATGGTCCCAACCCAGCCCTAAAAGGGCCGCCGGGCTAGGTCGGGTCGGCCTTTCAGATGTTTTTGAAAAAAAAAAATTTTAAATCCTTAAATATATTTTGTGACATAGTCGATTAATCTTGTAAACAACTTCTGTTTGCTTATTCAAAAAGCTTGATATTTGACGAGGAATCTCGTAATTGAAATGCAAATTCTCTATATCTCAAGCTCTTCTTTTTTGAAGTTACATGAATTCCTTAATACTTTTCTTTCATTTTCCTCAGATTCAAGGATTGTTTCAATAAGTTGATATGCTGAGGCTTTTTAATTTTAGGATTAATATCATTTGCTGATTTCATCATTATAATCCATAAAAAATTTCAAATTCCTGAAATTTGCTAGTGGTAATTTCTTTTTTTTGTTTGTATTTAAAATTGATCTTTTTCTATACTGAAGAGCAGTTTAAATATAAATAATATATTATTGTAATACAAACCGATCATTGGCCACTTAAAGTAATATTTTCTTTTGAAAAAAGATTATTATTGGCCAGCTAAAACTGTTCGAGTTCGTTATTAATTAAGCAAAAGAAAAATAATTTTGTCATATTACATGCATATCAAAAATATAAATTCTAGTTGATAGAAGGGTAAATGAGCAATCTAGGATTAGGGAATGTCGATTATAGTTAATAGTTTTTTTAGTTTTTACTTTTTTAAATATTAAATATGTAATAGTAATTTTTGGACCACGGGCTGGCCCAGGCCCAGTCGGTCAAGCCTCAAGGCCAGCGGGCTAACTTGGGTCGGGCTTATAAGCCTCAATTATAAATCGGCTAAAAGAATTCCAACCCAACCCAAGTAGCAGGCTGGGTTGGGCTAGCCTCACAAGCCAAACTCATTTTGATGGCTCTAGTTATATTAGGATATAGGGAGGAAAACACGTGCTCTATATATGAAAAAAGAGTGCCCACATACAAGACTTAAAGCTATTTTGTTGTTGGGTTGGACATTGTGGTTGTTCTAAGTAGCGTCCACACATATTTTATATTAGTGTTTCCTGGGAGAAGGATAAAATATGCATTTATAATATTATTTTTTAACGAAACGGGTTTATATAACCCTCTTAATCCATGTGGGTCCGGCCCACGATTAATACAATCCCAGAATTAGTTAGGCTATACCTTTGCCTCCTTTGCTTCGCTATTTTTCTCAACTCTCTTAGTTAGTGGTGTCAAAAATAATTAATTTGCATAAAAATCTACCGAACTGATCACATTTCATATTTTGACCGGATTAAATTTTTAAGTTGTGTTTTAGTCTGTCCAAATATAACTCAGTTTGTGTTTTTGACATTCTTAATCACGCCTAATATTATGCAACCCTACTGAAAATCTAGGTTGAAACACTATATAGGTAACAATCATCCGAACAAGCGGTTAGGAGTCGTTTTGTTACAAGAATAAGGGGTAATAGTTTTAGAATATAATGCGAATTAATTTGTTTTACCTTGCTAGGTTAAATTTTTTATTTTGTTAAAAGCAATCTCGAAATTACTTACACTATAATTATGGTATTATTTGGATTATTTTTATAACATATCTCTTGGCATCAGTGGCGGATCAAGGATCTTGTAGTCGTGGGTGCTCCGCTTCTTTGTCAGTCTATAATTGTTACAGTCACAACATATAAGTGCACAACTGCGTCTTACAATGATGGAAAAAATGTTTAACAAATATACTAAATTAATATTATAGTTAAATAACTTAATTTATTCAGGTTATCCCTCACGATTTTAATTTTCTAATTTTTTGCTTATTTTACGTTTATTTTCAGAATCAACCTTCAGAACTATTAGCTTTAGATTGAACATAAATTGAACATTTTTAATTAATTACAAAAAATTTTAAACCATTTTACGAATTTCCTTCTACAATAGCAAAAGATGTAGTTTCGTCCGCTTAGGTTTGATGGGGTTTGGGGAAAAGAAATTAAAAAAGCAAAGAAAACAAAAAAAAAAATGAAAAAAGACATTCATTTTTGGAGAAGAATGGGTCAGGCTATTGGGGAAGAAAATAGAAAAAGAAAGGAGAAAAATTAAAATGAAGCAAATAAAATTAAAAGAGAAGAACAAAAGTACTTAGGGGATTATTAATATCAAAATGATTCAGGGATTAGATTCTGCGACACTTCCATCTAGACGAAAAATTTTATTTTGTCACATACAACTGACACTAGTTGTATGAGTCAACCTTTTTGTCTCACAGATTTGTGGACCCAAATTTTTGTGGATTCATAAGTGTAAGATTGGGGTCCATAAATTTATGAAACAAAAAGGAGCTTCATACAACAAGTGTAAGCTGCATGAGACACAAAATAAAACTTCTCCATCTAGACATCTCTTTGGTGCACTTTCTAACCAAAGCACCCACCTGCTTATTTTGTTCCTGGGTGCTGACTCAAATTATTTGTTAGTTTAATACCAATTGTATACTTAAAACAGTGGTTCCGCATCAAAAGCAATGGGTGCTAGAGCACCCATATGGCTCCACGTGCATCCGCCCATGGTTGGCATACTGTGTTGAATTCAATAAATAAAATAGAATATAATTCCGAGCCCACAAATTTCTTGTGTGTCCTTAAAGAATTTAATCTCCGCATTGTTGCTGTTTTGGATTAATTCCACCAAGGGGAGAAGTTTTCAGATATTTCATATCTGAAAATGAGTCAACATCT
>NW_017670283.1:1202532-1208203 GCF_001879085.1 Nicotiana attenuata
AAGAGTTGCCTCTTCCATTTTTCATTCACACTCTTTAGAAAATAAAACCCAACAATATCTGATGTGCGATAATAATAATCAATGGATTAAACAAGAAAATGATACATTTACCCTTTTCCAGGACTCTTCTCCAAGTCATTTAAAGTTAATGTTAAAATTGAAAATAAAAAGTTTATCCAAATTTATCTAGTATAAATCTTAACAGATATTTTATATTATATCTTGTATATCTATTTTTAATTCAATGAACCAAAATATTACTAATGCATAATTCTCGTATTAAAATTTCAGCATAATTTGTTCACAAACCAAACCAACCTTTTATGGAGAAAACTACATGGCTGAGCATTTTCAAAGGATATTTAAGAAAATAACATCACTTTTTGTTTATTTCAAAAAAGGTATATTATATAAATAATATTTATTCAACTACATACTCTTATACGTTGTATATAATATAATAGTAGTAATATACAAGTGGTATATTATATAAATAATATTGATTCAACTATATATATTCCATACATGTGCTATTTATACCATAAATATACGGTAGACTGAATCATCAAATTAAATATATACCAAAAATACATCATATCTCACTATGAATATCCAAATAATTATATATATATATATATATATATATATATATATATATATATATATATATATATATATATTATACTCGATATTTGTTGCAGTGGAAAGGAATAAAAACAACATAAAAGTAAATATATAAAGAAAATCTCCCATGATGTTTACAACTTCCCATACTTGAAAATCATTGTTCTTCTTTATTAAAAGAAAAGATAAATTAAAGAGGGTAAATCAAAATGGAAAAAAGAAAAAGAAAAAAGAAAAAAAGCATTAGGAAATGAACAATAATAATGTGGTCTAACGGTGGTGCAATCTTTCCTATAAATGAGCTAAATGTGTAACGTATCACATTAACGTAATCAACGGAAAACGGAAAAGATTGAGAGGTCCATTAGTTAAAATTTATTGGGTTGATCATGTTTCTGTTAGGAATGTAGTTATTTAGCTGTCAGTTTTATAATTACTTATTCTTTCTATATTTATAAAAAAAAAATATTAAATACTGCCTAATTATGTTTTTTCCTCAATCTTTTTGGGTTTCCTACTTCAGAATCAGCATCTGTATTTTGCAGCTCATCAGTTCTTTCTTCTTCAAGTACTCTCCCCCTTTCTTTTATTCGCATTTCCAATTTCTCTCTACATGCACACACACAGACACACGCACACACAATGATACGTTTGATTTCCTGATGTAAGATGATCGTCTTTATGTCTGCTGTTATTTTCTTGAATTTAGCCATAAGTGAATTCAACGGGTTCCAGTTAAACTTACGAAACTACTTTTTTTAATTGTCTTGAGTTGTTTGAATTTTGGGCTTCTCCTGAGTGGTTATAGATGATTCATATAATCTATGCCAGCTAATTGGGGATTGGTGTATAGTTGATTGAGTTCATTATTGGAATTTCTGTTATCCTTTTTTTGTCTTCTGATCAGATCAGAGATTGCTGCTGCAATAACATGTTCTTGTGTTACACTGGGAAGTTCTTCAGTTTTCTGGCCGGCCTTTACTTTGTGTTGATGATTTGAGAATTCGAAAGTGGTTTTTTTTAGCTTACTTTCTTAAAAAATACTATAGTTTGGAGAATTTGGACTTGGGACCCAAACTAGCTATTGGAGGCTTAGAGCCCATACTATGTTTTCTAGTGTTACCTTGGGTTCCCCCTCAGAAAATATTTTCGACTACACTCTTTCTTAATAGTTATTAATTGAATATAGCACGTCTTCTGCTATAAACAACAACAATACCCAGTAAAGTCCCACATAGTGGGGTCTGGTTTCCTGCAATTGTATCACAGCAGAATTTTGAAATAAGTCTTTGAAATGCATCGTTGGTCAGTTAAACTTTGACATTGTGTAAGGCTCGGAGTAGGAGATATTGCCTCTCTAAATGGGAAAAACTATACGCATGCTTTCATGGCATGTACTTGTCAACATTATGCAGATAATGCTGATGCTGTGGCTCTATAATGGGATTAAACTAGTGGGAAAATCCACTACTAATGCTTTCACAACCAGCATTACATTTAGAAAGTATAGATCATGTGCATAATATTATCAGATACTTCAATTAACAAAGAGGTCAGATCACATATCAAAGTAAAAGCGCTTAAAAGTTCGATAGATGAAATCTTAAATAGTGCAGTCCAGATTTAAATTAGCTGTACTTCAAATGTCTTCTTTCCTCCCAGGACAATCCTAAAGGTTGTACCCGGTCAAATTCAAATTCTAGAAATATTTTCGTAGTTGTGCACGTATCCCCTTAAAAGCCTCGATATGTTCCGGAGGACTGTCCTTTCCAATCTGCATGGAAAACGGACCAGCAATTAGCTCCTGTAAATTAGTTCGGAGAAACAAACCAAGGTAAAGTTAGTTATCAAGCAAGTGCATTTCTCACAGAAAACGAAGGCCCAGGATTATCATCTCCAGCCTCTTCTACTCCATAAATTATCAGTCCTAATGCAAAACTCAAAGTTTGTAAGACACAATTTTTCATCTGTGTTCTATCAATGTGAAGCGACATTTTAACCATCATTTACTGTAACATAACTTTGGGGCTTCCACTTAAGGTAGTTCATGCAAAACGAACATAAGGAAAAGGGGAATCAAAAGAACTTTCGATTATCGTATTTAATCATTTTTGTCTTTCTATCTGGACAAGGGCCAGAAACAGTATCAAACATGAAATATCAACAAGAAATTTCCGACTTATCTTGACAAATCTCATGCAATGTTTTTTAGTACAAGTAATATGAAATAAGATTTGTAAAGAAAAATGACTTTCTTTCGCAATTGAGGGAAGTTATTTTCCACCTTTTGGGTAGAAAATACACACCACATGGAATAGCATATATTGTTTGGCTACTCTTAAAATCCAGCATATCATTAGTGTTCTGCACATAGTTATCCCAATAAAAAGCCTATCCACATGCCAATACCTCGATTGAACTACTACAAATCTAATTACCAAGATAAAAACAACGAAATGATATTTGTCAAAATTGCACTAAGCATCATTAGGCATTTACCATTCTTTTTGGCCCACAATGGAGGACTTCTTTGATATCAGCACTAAAGATTCTTTTAGCACCATAGATTTGAAACGTTTCGATAGGAGTAGCAAGAGTGAGATTTAAGACTTTAACAGTCATAAAATATTGTTCCCACGCGGCCAGCATATAAGTTGCTTTCTCAATCTTCAAAAGCTTATACTTGAAAACCTGCAAGAAGAGACACCATATATCACCTGTAGAAGAAACCATGCCACACGAAGAAAATAAAGTGAAGTAAGTATAGTTGGGGCCGAGGGAGTGCATAGGGGAATACATACATTGCACTCTTTCTCATTATATTCTTGGATAGCAAGGTTAGCAAGTTCCATCATTACCCCAAAGTCTTTGTGGGTATCAAGATTCACAATTGGTGATATTGGAGCAACCGGACCAGGATACTCAGCAAAATCAAAACCCTGTCAAACAAGTCAACAGTGATGAAACCCATCCAAACTGGAAGAAAGAAGAGGGATAATAATGGAATTGGACAAATCTATCCAAAACAAAATAAGTAAATCCAAACAGATGATGCTAAAATACTGTCATAAGGAACAGAACAGTCAACTAGTTGAAAAGGAAAAGGGGGCCAAACAGTGGGATCGAAGAGCTATTACTAGAAAAACCTAGGGCTCATAATATTAATGATTGCTACTGAGAAGCTAGAGCACGGGGAAGGTAGAACATCAAACTCAGATTCAGTAGTAGGCTCAAAGGTCACAGGATTAACAATGTTAGCCCCAATAACATAATAAAAATATAAAGTTACGTCTAAATCATCTTCATGGAGAATAGAAACCTATTATCAGGGGTAAAATGGAATAGAAATAACAGACTTCTAGAATCAAGACCAGTCAAAGGCTTGACAATTAGCAATATGCAAAAAATAAAAATATGAAGCCATGAAACAAGTGGCAAATATAAATTTATGTACATGAAGCTAGACCTAAAATTTAAAAAAGGAAAAAAAGAGAGAGAGAGAAGAAGAGAAAGGAAGCAAACATTGGTTAGAAGAGCCTGATGGTGGTATTTCAAGAGAATTGGTTCTAAGGAAGGGCGAAGCTCTTCAGGATAATCTTCATCGGAGTCGGGATCAGGTTTGGTTGGATTGCAAAGGCAGCATCCTCCTTCATTTGGTATCTTTTCGCCATCGTCGTTGTCATCGCTTATATCGCAAAAACATATTGATTTCTCATTATCCTCCGGGTATAACGGTGTCACTGATCCTCCCTCTGCAAATTTTTGCTTCTTCTCCGAGGATGACGGTGGCTCAAATCCTTCTCCTCCTCCTTTAAGGATTTGCCTCTTCATCGCGGATACCTTTGTTGATTCGGCCATTTCTGAGCTGATTTTGTCGCAGCACCTAACTACAACAAACCCTACTCCTGCAAAATTAGGTTAAACCGACTGGTTTACCCTGATTCCTATACCACATAGGAAATTTTTTTATCCTACATGTTTAAGGTTTGAGTAAATTACACTTAGTATACCAAATTATCTATCCTATACCATGCTTAATTAAGGGTCTAATTAATGGGCTGTTTTTACTCCTTAATTAAAGGTATCCATATCTAATTAATGGGCAGTTTTTACTAAGGTATCCATATATCTCACGTTTCTCTCTCCTTACCCCCCACTCCTTCACTCACGTTTTTACCCATACCCCACATTCTTTCTTGTTCTTCATCCACGATTGCAAGATAAATCAACGAAAGATGTCCTTGGCATGCATTAGCCAGCAAAATCTCATTATATTTGAATGTCGTGCCAATTTCCTCTGCAACAATTGTTTTTGGGTACCAAACAAAATTCCCTCTTCTGGAAAAGTCAAAAATGAGAAATTTATTGGTAAAGAGACTAATATGAAAAGCTGCCGACAACTTCTCCAAACGACTTAGAAATACTGACCGTTGAAGCCCTCACCTAGATTTACTGTTTGTCGTGTATTTTGTAGTGTAATTGCAGTGTAATTATAGTGTAATTGTAGTGTAATTGTAGATTTAGTGTAATGGATATGATCTGTTGAAGCTCTCACATAGATTTACTGTTTGTAGTGTAATTGTAGTTAGTTTGTAGTTTATGTAGAACATTCCACGATTAATTGTAGTCTAAAATGTAGATATAATGTAGACATGATTGTGGATGATATGTTCCCTGTTTGCCCTGTAACTGTAGGTAAATTGTAGTTATTCTTATATTAAGTACTTAAACTGTAGGTAATTTGTACATTCACTGTAGTTATTCTTATATTAGGTACTTAAACTGTAGGTAATTTTTAGATGTTTACCTCCAAGTTCTATGTAATATTTGTATATAACTGTCAGTTGAATATAAATTACACAACAAAAAATAAGAAATAAATACTCCAATCGTAGAAATGTGTTATCCACAATTAATCTGCAAATTGTCTACAAAATTTTACAAAAACTACAAATTAACTACATTTAACCTACATTATAACTACAATCTGGAAACAATTTACAAATGGAAGTTCTTCAAGTTGGAATTGCCCACAACTACATTTCTT
>NW_017670283.1:1208951-1209566 GCF_001879085.1 Nicotiana attenuata
ACCTTAAAAATAGGCTTTCATTTTCTTTTTATTAGAATTTGAAAATCTTACAAGATTTTCACCCAAATCTGTACAATCTTTTTTCTAGATTTTAAACTATTTCTCACAAGTTTTAAAAATATTAAAAATTATAAATATAGTTTGTATATCATAATGTATATCCAAGTGTATAATACAATAATAATTATATCTTTGTATATCATATTGTATAACATGTTAAATAACGTGTATACCAACATATACATCGCAACTTTATTTTTTCTTTTTTATGTATATCAAAATGTAGATCAATTTTATTTTTCCTTTCGGTAGTTGTCTCTAATTTATTATTATCTTTATATCCAAGTGTATAAAACAAAACTAATTATGTAATTTGTATATAACAGTGTATAATGTATGAAGCAGGATTCCCATGGCTTACTTTTGAAGATGGAATTTTTCATTCCTACTTAATAGACGAAACCAAGCAAATCTTTCTATAATTATTCACACAAA
Organism: Nicotiana attenuata; assembly: GCF_001879085.1. Classification (NCBI taxonomy): domain Eukaryota; kingdom Viridiplantae; phylum Streptophyta; class Magnoliopsida; order Solanales; family Solanaceae; genus Nicotiana; species Nicotiana attenuata. The sequence continues at coordinate 1,209,447 of NW_017670283.1, forward strand.
ATCTGTCCAGAAAAGGAAATATCCTGTTTGAATCGAAAGAGGAATGAATTTGGGTGAATACACATCTCAAGTAGTCAATAAAATGTACATATCACTATAATAATGTGTATATATATATAT
>NW_017670283.1:1209609-1241194 GCF_001879085.1 Nicotiana attenuata
TATATATATATATATATATATATATATATATATATATATATATATATATATATATATATATATATATATATATATCAAAATGTATATCTTAACTTAATTTCCTTCTTGTATATCAAAAATTTATTTTCCTTCTTTGTATGTGTATAACACAAAAATAATTGCATTATCTGTATGTCACAATGTATAACACATCAAATAATGCTTATACCAAAATGTATATCTCAATTTTATTTTCCTACTTTTTACTATATATTAAAAGATGTATATCAAAAATTTACTTTTCTTTTATGTATCTCAGAGTACCATATATAATTTCTTGTGGATATATATATAGATATATATAAAAGCGAAGGATACATTAATATTACAAGATGGGAATTAGAATAATTATTTTAATAAAAAAAAAGAAGAAAAAGAGGGAAGAAAAAAAATGAAGTTCTAGCTAATGCCAATGTTAGGGGAAAAAAGAGGATGTATCGATCATTTATATTTCAATAGTTATTTTTTTTCACTCAAGAGTTTTTTAATTATTGTGGGCATGATTATAACACAAAAAACATCCTCAGATCTTTAAACGTTGAATTATTCAGGTCGATGCCTACACTCTATTTCACGAAATACTATATTAATTACAAATTATTTGCATGATTTTCTACTAGTGTTTTAGTTGACAACATCAAAGAAATTTTACGTATATTGAGAGAGAGGGAGACGTTTTTAGATGTGAGAGATGGAAGAATAGACATATAAAGAGAGAGAAAGGAAGACGAAAGATACAGTTACAAAATCTTCATAATATCCCTAATATGTTGGTATTTGAGAGGTCACAAAATCGTGCTTTACGGGATATGGCTATAGAATGCCAATCTTTTTGGGCCTTTTTTTGTCAAACTTAATCTAAGGCTAGAATTTTGTCAATTCCTATTATGTGTTGTTACCCTATGTCAATTTTTCAAAATTATTTAAGCTTCGGCTATGCCTTAAATATTGTGCACTTCTCCCAAATAAATAAATTTAGTTGGGTTGTGCCCAAACTTAACCATTAATAATATATATCAAATTTTTTCCTTCCTAAGAAAAGAATAATGTAGGTACAGCAACATACAAATTAAAAACAAATTTCGAACAAATTTAATACAAATTTCAATATCTACAATAACATACATACAAAAAATAAATTTCATACAACTAAGTATATAGTATACAACTTATCTATAACTTTCATACATTATTTCTACACAGTTAAATACAACTACAACACCATACAACTTAAATATAATTTTCATACAAATTTTATACAATATGTGTTTTTGTATGTAATTTGTATATGATTTGTATATATTTTGTTAGTGGTGTGTTCTTCTTCCTCTCTGAAATTCTAATCAAAACTTCCTCTCTTAATACAATTATGATACATATCAAGAACTTTATGTAAAAAGAGGAGTATTATTTATAACTTACGTACAAATTTCATAAAACGATTTATACATTATACAACTATTTTTCGACTTTCATACAACATTCAAGTAAAAATATATATAATTACAACATAATACAATTTACATAGAACTATAATATAATTTCATAAGTATATTGTATGTTATGTGTTCTTCTTCTTCGACGAGTTTTAATTTGAAATTCAGCCAAAATCAAGTTTAATCTTCACCAAACACCTTCAAAATAGAGATATAAATTCCAAAAAATATTCCCAATTGTTTGCAACAGCAATCAATCTAAACAAATAATATGAAAACTCAAATACGAATTCAAAGCCATCGAAACTTTTTAATAGTAGTCAATGGTGGAGAATCAAACACCTTCAAAATTTATTGATTGACAATTTCAATCTGAACACTAATTGTGCAACATGAAAGAAAATTGCTAAGTTAAATCTATAGTAAAACGATGGAAATCTATTGATGAATTCCATCGAAACTATATACAACATGAAAAGATAAAAAGCATAGAACATTAAAAGAAGAAAAATTGTGGAAAGAATAGAGAAGGAGAGATAGAGAGACAAAGAGAGATAGATGGGGGGGGGGGGGGTGGTAACGATCCGACCGGTTGTTTTGAGTTCTAGCACGTCGTTTAGCAGTTTGAAGCAATGAGCAGCTTCCCTTCAGGTAATATGACTTGTACGCATGGTCGAAATTGAATTTCGGGAAGTTCGAAGTTGATTTGGAGAGAGAATTCTCATTTTGGAAGCTTTAAGTTGAAAGAATAGACTAAGATTAGATTTTTGAGTAAACGATCTCGGAATCGGGATTCGAAGGTTCTAGAAGGTTCGTATGATAATTTTGGGCTTGGGTCTATGTCCGGATCGGGTTTTAGAAGATCCGGGAGCGTTTCGGCACCTATTGTGGAAGTTAGAATTTTCGGAAAAATTTCATAAGTTTGGGTTGATGTGCATTTCAGTGTTATCAATGTCAGTTTGGGATTCCGAGTCTGGGAATAGCTCTGTATGGTGATTCTGGTGTTGGGAGCGCGATCGAAAGTAAATTCGGAGGTCCGTAGGTCATTTTGGAGTCATTTGGCTAAGGATAGAAATTTGAAGGTTTTTGAGGAGTTTGACTGGAAGTGTACTTTTTAATATCGGGGTCGGAATTCAATTTCGGAAGTTGGAGTAGGTCCGTGATATCAAATGTGACTTGTGTGCAAAATTTGAGATCAATTGGACGTGATTTGATAGGTTTCGACATCGAATGTAGAAGTTTGAAGTTCTAAAGTTCATTAAGCTTGAATTGGGGTGCGATTCATGATTGTAATGTTGTTTGATGTGATTTGAGTCCTCAAGCAGGTCTTGTATAATGTCATGGGATTGGTTTGTGTGATTGGACGGGGCCTCGGGTGTGTTTCGGGGTGGTTTTGGATTATTTCGGGTTGTTTTGCAATAGCTGATGCTTGTGTCTAGTGTTGTTCTTCACGTTCGCGAGGATCCTCTCGCGTTTGCGAGGATCCTCTCGTGTTCGCGAAGAAGGATTTGGCTTCAGGGACTCTATTCTTCGCGTTCGCGAAGAAGGAAATCTCTGTTGCACAGGTCTGACTTTGGAGGCTCATACACGCAATCTATAAGGAATTTGGAGATGATCCGAATATAAACGTTTTAGTCTTTGTGTCTAGTTTTCAGAAAAGTAAACCATTTAGCATTTGGATTTGTATACAAAAAGTTATGGCTGGTACACTACAGGCTTTCCGGGAAAGATGAAGAAGAAATTTGTGTTGCACAGGGCTGATTTTGGCAGCTTATATCTCAAAATCTATAAGGAATTGGGAGATGACCATAATATGGAAGTTGTAGATCTTGGTGTCTAGTTTTGAAAACATTAAACCATATTCCATTTGGAGTTTTGTACAAAAATTTATGTCCATTATACTAGAGGTTTTCTAAGAAGAGTTTGGAAAATGGTTTTTGGGAATTTTATTCTTCGCGAACGCGCTCGGGGTCTCGTGAATGCGAAGAAGAGTCGTATGCACAGTGTAAAAGTGTAAAGTAATGGGTTTGGCTTGTCTCACCCCCTTTTTCCCTCTTTGCATCGGGAGATCGGGTTTATGACATTTTGGGTATGAGACAACTCATTCCTTTTGGGAAATGGGTTTTGCATTTTTTGAAGAGTCGCCACCTAATGATTTATGGTGCATTAGGACACCTACAAGTTTCACTTCTGAGTTTGTTTGATAAACAGAGATAGGGTAAGAGATTGAAATTATCCTAAGGGGAAAGCGTCAGGCACCCCTCAGGATCCACTAGTGTGGTTCCCGGCCAGATAGTTCTTTGTGAATTTGGTGCAATTAACATGTAAACAGATAAGGCTCAAATAAGAGGGGATTTTAATACACAAATGCTTGGAAGTAAAATAGAGCAATCATTAAAAAAGCTGATTTTTGAAAAGAAGTCATAATGCTTTAAAGGCAAAGAAAGAGAGGGGAGGGGGTCCTAGGTTTATTTATAATATGGATCACATCAATGCAATACGGTAATCACTCCTCAAAAGAGGGGCTACACGTGGTATTAGCGCACCGGTCATCATATCCATATCTACCCTTCCCACCCCGTTAAGGTACTAAAGTGCGGATTGGTCTCGACTCCTATTGCATGCAATTACCCGTCCCATTCCTATTAGTCCCGGAGGCACTTAGGACTACTAGTCCTAAAGGGGAGGGATATTAGGCTGACTTTGAGGTTTCAAAGGTGAAAAAGCTAAGGCGACATACAAAACACATAGGACAGCACATTAGAAGGGAAACACGTAAACACTGAAGGCTCATGTATACCTCCTCAGGCAAAGCAACCAAATAGCATGACTTAAACAACAATCAGGGTCTGAATTCAAAAATACTAAGGCAAAGGGAGTTTAAGTTGTTGAAGCAGACCAATTTATTACATAACTCAGATAAGAAGTCCGAATGAGGCTTGCCTGTTAGTTGTAGCAATTACTAGTTAACAGAAGCGGGCTCAGTTTTATTTGTTGTTATTACCTATGGTTTGCCTAAGTGTTTGGGTGAGATCCTATGAGCATGGTATCTATTACTGATTTAAAGTGTGGCAAAGCAGTAACAAATTAAAACTAGCGGTTTGAGATCCTATAGGCATGCTTGCTAAACCGTGTTAAATAAGGAAATTAGGTTACTAAAAAAAACTGGTTCAGAATAGACTGATTTTAAATTAGACTAGTTTCAGATTCTGCAGACGATAGTATCTACTATTGCTGATTTTAATCCCCTATAGACATGATATATAAATGCTGATTTTAACCCCTATAAGAATGATATCTAAATGTTGATTTAACCCCTATAGGCATAATATCTAATATTGAATGATTTTAACCCCTATAGGCATAATATCTAATATTGATTTAAACCCCTATAGGCATGATATCTAGTTGAATGTAGAATGGAAACATGCAGGATTTTACTTGAGAATTCCTATAGGCATGATTTCTATACATTATACTGATTTTAACATTATGAACATGATACCTGCTTATAACCATTTAGATCCTAGAGCATGATGTCTTAGTGGTAACAAATGTGTAGAATTTTAAATAAAGTCCTATAGGCAGGTTATCTAGATGTGAAGTTGAACATGCAGAATTTGAAATAAATCCTATAGACATGGTGTCTAAATGCAGAATTGAACACGCAGGGTTTAAAAAACAGTCCTATAGGCATGCTTTCTAAATGCAGAATTGAATCATTCAGAACACAAATCCTATAGGCATGTTTTGTACCCTTGAGCATGCATAATTACCCATCCCTTTTCCACTAGCCAACCCTGAGTGTTTATTACAAATTATTACAAACCAGAAATAATGAATTACATCAAACTAAAAAAAAAAAAAAGAAGTTACAACCAGAGGAAGCCTGATTCTTGACTTCCTCCCTAAGTTAGGGAATAAACCACCTCAAAATGCCATGTTTCAAAGCCTTTCTCAGACCTGGGTGGGTCAGAGTTCCCTAAAGGTCTCAAAGGACCCCAGGCAGCACTTACACCCAGGTTCATAGAACCAGATAGAGATGAGTGCAGTATGGAAGGGCCAGCCATTATGTGTCAAAGTTCAGAGGGAGCTCATGGGTCCCAAGGCAAGGCTCACACAAGAGGGGCAGAACTTAAGTCTAAGAATATGGTGGAAGTGCAGGAATAGAGATTTAAAAACTGAGGGAGATAGGAAGGGGTAAGGGATGATGGGAAAATAGTAGTAGTAAAGCACAAAGTTCATAATTTAATACAAAGGGGTCAGGGGATTGGGAATATATTGGAAAGAGCATGTACCCTTAGGCAGGGATCATATTTGGGCATGCAGAGCAATATAAGGTGCTGGCATGCCTATAAACGAATCAGGACACACAACATATTGAGGGGACATGGAAGTTATGATCCTAGGGGGATCAGGTTTGGGTCATGCACAGCAATGCCCAATGCTGTCATGCCCCAAACCAACCACAAATACCAAACACATTGGGGATGGGGGTTTAGGATTCATAAGCCATAATAAGTGACAAACAGAATTCATAAGAAAGCATTAATTTAGAATAGAAAAGGCAAATTACAGCATGCTTAACAATGGAACTTGATTAAATACAAACAGAAAACAAACAAGGGTGCAGGAAATAGTAAAGAAACCTGTTGTTGTTGATGCTGGAAATTAGTTAGAACATACCAGTAAAGATGCAAATGCAGAGAAAAAGTAAGCAAGCTTCCCAAAGCTTAGCCTTGGCTTTCAGCCGGCTACGTAAGGTAGCAATACAAGTAGCAACAGAGAAAAAAGAGAGATTTTAGTGGAGTGTGTGTCTGAACTCAAGTATTTTATTCCTTTTGTTTGTTTTTCGTGTCTTTGAAAGAAAGGAATACAGGGTATTTATAGCCTTTTGAAAACGAGTGAAGGAAAGGTAATAAGTAAAATTTTAGTGAAAATATGGAAATAATCAGTCAGAATCAATTATACAATGTGACTCCCTTTAATTAAGGAATCACTGTCTAACGGATTCAAAATAAGGAAGGAAATCAATTTAGGGACAACCTGATTATTGCCATAAAAGAAGTAGTAAAACATTAAGAAAGCAATCGAGTCTAGGTACAGGAATATACTTATTTTGGAAATAAGTTTAGCAAGATTAATATTACAAATAAAGGGAAGGGAATCAATCAATTCTAAACATGCGAGTAAAATCATGATTCATAAAAGAAAAGTTTTTGAAATCAATCCCAAGATTGAAGATCAATCAAAGAAGGAACCTTATCATATAAATAGAGTGCACAAACAATAGACATGCGAGGCCAAACCTACTGACAAAAAAACAGCATGCAATAGTAGCACAGAGTTCAGTAAATAGCAAACATTCGAAGCATGATAATCAAGTAGGTCAAGTCTCATTAAATCAATAGTGAAGAAAAATAGAGTATCAGAAGGATGCAAAGGGTCTCACAGTAATAGATGAGAGACCTTTTGAAAAGTTAGGGTTTCAAGCATAGTCCAATTTTAAAGATAGTAAAACCCAGAATCAGAGGATTCACACAAAGAAAAGAGGTTCTGAAACAAGGAACTTTCAAATCGGGTCAGGCATTGAAACGAATAGTATCAAACCCAAAGACATAGGTTTCTTTAACAATATTCAAGCTTAAAAGATGATAAACAAATAAATAAAAAAAATACTTAGCAAACAGCTTCAGAAACTCGAATGAACCCAAAAGAAATTAGGGTTTTCAACATGCTAAACTCAGATAGGAGAATAACATGAACAAACATAGTAGAATCATAGACACATTAAAATCAGAGAAAAGATTTTGAAAAGAAGAACTTGAAGGAAAACCCTAATCGGAAAAAAGATGAAGAGTTTTTTTTGAAATAAAAGTTAAAGAAACTTCGAGAATGCATTTAAAACTCACGGAAAGCATGGATCTAAGGTAAATCTGAAAGAAGTCGAAAAGGTCTTAGAGATTAGGGTTTCAGAAGAACCCAAAAGCAATGAGAAAGGCCTTGAAAGTTACCGATCTAAACAGGAGAGTCAAACGTCTGACTCGAATGGCCATGGATGGCCGGAGAAAAGTCAGAGATTATCGGAGAAAGGTCATCGAGCAAAGACTGGACCAAGCCCCTTCAAAGTCTGGTCATGAGACCACAAAACCAAACACGTAGAAGCCATGGAAAGCTGATACATGTCTCAGATGACCCTGAAAAGCCATGGATTAGGGTGGATTAGGGTGGCGGCGGCTAGGTTTTGGGGGTGTTGCAGAGAGTGTTTGAGAGAGGAGAGATTCAGAGGCGGCGTATGGTGAGAAATGATAGGGTTTAGGGGGTCGTTTAGAATTAATTAAGGCAAGGATGATTTTTGGCTGTTGATCTGAATGACCAATGGCCTGGATTTAAATGGTTAAGTAGGGATGCGAGCATGGGTCGGTTTGATTGCAATTGGGTCGGGGTTAAATAGAAATTGGGCCGGGGTGGATTCAAATTGGGGTCAAATTTAGTCAGCAATCAAAATGAAATTAGGCTAACATTTAAATAGCCAATTTCCCTATTTGATTTATAAAAAATAATAAAATAATTTCTGGAAATAAATTAAAGATACTAAAATGATTTATAACACATAATAAACTATTTAAGATGTGACGACCAGCTGGTCGTCTCATGAGTTACCGGTCCGTTTCCCCCATTTCTGCTCCTATTTGCTTTGTTCATTTATGTTTTGAGGTATCAGGTTGGTTGGATTGAATCCGGATTGGTTTTGGTGAAATCTGAGATACTTAGTCTCTTTTAAGAAGGCTTAAGTTGGAGAAGTCAACCGGATGTTGACTTATGTGTTAGAGGGATCGGATGTGAGTTCCGATGGTTTGATTAGCTTCGGGAGGTGATTTGTGACTTAGGAGTGTGATCGGAATGGGTTTTCGAGGTCCAGAGTAGAATTAGGCTTGAATTGGCGAAGTTGATATTTTGGCAATTTTCGATTTGTAGGTGAGATTTTGACCCGGGGTCGGAATGGAATTTAGAGAGTTGCAGTCACTTCGTTGTGTCATTTGGGATGTGTGTGTAGAATTTTAGGTCATTCGGACGTGGTTTGGTTGGTTTTTTATCGAAAGCGTATTTCGGAAGATTTTAGAAACTTAGGCTTGAATCCGATGTGTTTTGAGTAATTTGATGTTGTTTGAGGTGTTTTGATGATTGGAACAAGTTTTAATAAGGTTTTATGATTTGTTGGAGCCTTTGGTTGAGGTCTCGAGGGCCTCGGGATGATTTCGGGTGCTTAACGGGAAGTTTGAGGTTGTTTGCAGCTTCAGATTTTGCTGCTTCTGGTGTTTTCACACCTGCGGTTTTGGGACCGCAGGTTCAGTGTCGCACGTGCGGAAGGGAAGGCACAGATACGGTTTGTAGGAGTAGAGCCAGGAGTCGCAGATGCAGAAGAGGGACCGCATCTGCGGAGTCGTAGATGCGACAAGTTGACCGCAGATGTGGTAAGCGACCGTTTAATGAATTCCGCAGATGCGAAGGTGTTGACCGCATATGTGGTACCCCAGAAGCGGATTTTGACCGTAGATGCGGTTATGCCTGGGCAAATCATATAAGTATTTCATCTTCGCGAAATTGGGTTATTTCACCATTTTTAACTTCGGTTTGAGAACTTTTGGACGATTTTGAAGGGAGATTTCAAGGGAACTTCGTTGAGGTAAGGATTTTGGACTTAAAACATATTTCTATGGTAGAATTTCATGAATTAAAGATGTAATTAAAGGAATTAAAGGGCTAAAAATGGAGGATTAGGGCTTGAGTTTAAGAGGCCTTTACTGGAGGATTTGAGGGGTCAGTTGAACCCCGATTTTTGTGTTCTTTATATGTATGAACTCGTGGGGAGACGAGGAATCTATTAATGTGAAAATTTCTGAGTTTTGAGAAGTGGGCCCGGGGCTCGGGTTTTGCTAATTTCAGGATTTTTGGTATTTTTCGATTGTTTTCGCTTGGGCTTTTTCCCCTTAGCATATTGTGATGTATTCGCTCTGATTTTGACTAGATTCGACGAGTGGAGGCTGATTCGAGAGGCAAAGGAGTCACAGAGTAGTATTTTCACCGCTTTGAGGTAAGTAACCATTGTGAATTTGGAACTGAGGGTATAAACCCGGTATTTGACTTGATTTGATAAATGCGGTGACGCACATGCTAGGTGATGAGCATGTGGGCGTGCATCGGTAGGGGATTTTGACTTGGTCCGTCCCGTAGCGACTATTGAGCCACGTATTTTATTTGGAAATGTTATATCATTCTGGATTCTGGATCCTTATACTGTATTATGGGCTTTATGCCATGTTTGGGGCCTTGTGCCGATCTGTAGAAACCCTTAGGGGCATTTTAACTATTTTTCCTCACTTTACTTATTAAAAGAATATCCTCAGTCATGTTTACCTGTTAAATGTTTAAAATTGGTTTTATCATTCTACTCCTATTGTGAGGACTGTTTGGGCTAAGTTCCCTAATTTCTGTTGTGATGCTCGAGAGGCTGTGAGGCTAATGACTGAGAGAGGTTGAGAACCTTATGGTGAGGATATTATATGTATATATATTACGTATCGGGCTGCACGCCGCAGCGATACTTATATGGATCGGGTTGCACGCCGCAGGGATATATATATTGGATCAGGCTGCGTGCCGTAGCGATATGACGCTTGGGCTGTAGGAGACCCTCTGGAGTCTGCACACCCCTAGTGAGTGTAGTCGACTATAAAAATATGTATCGGGCTGCACGCCGCAGCGGTTACTATAATTTCTATTGTTATGAGATTAGCTGAGTCACGAGTGACTGAGAGGCTGCTCGAGGGGCCGTATTCTGAGTGATCCTTTGCCCGAGGACCGTTTTCACTCTTTTCATAAATAAGCCTCTGTTGGACATATTGTCAAGTAATTGATTTTGAAGTTTTAAACTAAAAATGATAAATTTATGACAGAACTGATTTTAGAATATATGTTTTGAACTGCTCGTCACTGCTTTCAGTCCATTATTTATTTTAGTTACTTACTAAGTTGGTGTACTCACGTTACTCCCTGCACCTTGTGTGCAGATCCAAGTGCCCGAGAGGCCGAGTGAAAGCTTTCAGCTATTTTTCGGCATTCAGCGGGGATTTCGAGGTAGCTGCATGGCGTCCGCAGCCCTGATTTCTCCCTTCTATCTTATTATTTTTCCGCATTTCTAGACTATTTATGTAGTAGACNTCAACTTTTCCAACTTTCCCCGAAATGCCTCAAATTATCCCTACGGACCTCCAAATCCGAATCCGGACGCACGCCTAAGTCCAAAATCACCATATAAAGCTGTTGAGATCACCCAAACCCATTCTGGGGCCGTTTACTCAAAAGTCCAATTCCGGTCAAATTCTTACAGACTTGTATTAGAGGCTCTAGACTCGTGACACCAGATCAGTGTGGGCTGTGTAATTTCTATGTCTTGTTGATTTCCGCATATCTTTCTTGTTGTTCTAAACACTTATTATGATAATTGGTAATTTAAACCGTGTTAGTAAATGACTTATTAAATGAAAATGGGTTATGGTTTGATAGTTGGTCTGGCTTGCCTATTAATGTGATAGGCGCCATCACGACCGGTATTTGGGGTCGTGACATAAAAATACCGAACTTAATTTTATGAATATAAACGCAGTTAAATCTTAAAAGAGGCTAATATTGCAATAATATGCAATTTAGCTTTAAAAATACTAAATAAATTTATAAGAATATAAAAAAATTCCCTTGGCTATATTTTAGCATAGATATAAAAGTGCAATAAGTGGATCACCAAATGATAATTTTTGGAAACAATTACTGGATTTTTATGGATAAAAATAGGAGAATAAATAGATTTAAAAATCTTTTAAAATTAAGGAAAAGTAATGAAGCACTTGGATATATGCATATATGCATACATATACCATTTTGAAGTTATTTTGCATATTAAAAATATATAGGAAAAAATTGGGTGTCAACATGGCTCATTTCATCTCATTTCCTCCCTGGGAGCCGACCTAGGAGCGATTTTGGAGCTCCATTTTCATCATCCATGTCAAGGTAAGTGATTTCCACCTATTTCAAGTTAATTACTTGGATTATATCTAGATTTTAACATAGAAAATCATGTAAATTAGTAAAAATTTTGGGATTTTGAAGAAAACCTAGGAAATTTGTATTCTTGGATTTTGACCACGATTTTGAACCTGAAATTGAGAGCCAATTATATATCTGAGTTCGTGAGGTTGTGGGTAAACTTTATCTTCGAAAAATTTCAGAATCCGGGCATGTGTGCCTGAGGGCGATTTTGTCAACTTTTCTAGCGGAGTTGGGATTTTATATAAATTGAGTTTTCATGAGTATTAGGGTGTATTTTCATTGGTTTGCCCGTTATTTGGCTTGTTTTGGAGCGTTGGGGCATCAGTTTGAGTCGTCGGAAGGGGCTTGGAAGCTGGTTATTGGACTTCGAAGCGAGGTAAGTCTCCTTTCTAACCTTGTAAGAGGAAATTAACCTCATAGGTGAAATAATTGGTTATGTGCTCCTATTGCTGGGGGCTATGTACGCACGAGGTGACGAGAGTCCTTGCGTAGCTACTATTATGTTTAAGTTCGGGTAGTCTAGGACCCAAAAGCACGTTATACCTGAAATTATTGTAATCTTATTGACAACTGAAATTGCCTAAATCATATCGAATTAGTAAAAGAATTTCTAAAAAGGGTTAAACCTCATTTTCTTAAATCGTTAAAAGAGAATTGAATTTTCCTTGGATAAATGTTTCTTGATGAATTCTTAATTGACTGTTTGAATGTGTGTATCTATGAGTACCTGCATCACACATATGATTCGCGAGTGGGGTAACTCTATTATTTATATTTGAACGTGCCACACGTATGATTCGCGAGCGGGGTAATAGGTGCATCTATAGTTCGCGCCATTCGGCCGTCTGGCAATGCACAATTTAAATATTTGTTGGATCGGACCATACGACCTCGGTGTGATTTGCGCATGCTTGTAATGCTTGCTTGAGATTTACAAATTGATATTGCCTCCTTGGTCTGAGATAAATTGATAAATAATGGATTATGAATTTGGAGACTTCTAAATATAAAAAGTAATGTTTACTTGTTTCTTGACTTACTTGAGTTTATTTCCGTTTTAATAAGTCCATGATTAGTCGCATTATTAAATATATTATTATTAGATCACTAGTAAGTGTCGAAGTCGACCTCTCGTCTCTACTTCTTCGAGGTTAGACGGGATACTTACTGGGTACACGTTGTTTTTGTACTCATACTACACTTGCTGTGCATTTTTATTGCACATGCACATGTATGTTTAGTGGCCTAGTTGGGCGCAACGACATGGTTGATACAGAGATTTAGGTGAGCTGCACCTCTCGAGACGACCGCAGCCAGCAGAGTCTCCTTTAGAGTATTATATTGTATTTTCTTTTCTGTCCAATTTGTATTTCGGACAGTTGTTGTATTATATTATTTCTTAGAAACTGCTTATGCACTTCTGACACCGGGTTCTGGGATGATTATGGGGTATTCTGTATTAACTTCTAAACATTATTTTATTTATTTTGTAAAGAATACCTTTTAATAGCCAAATTGAAGGAAAATCATAGTTTTCACAATTATTTAAACGAGAATTTAATTAAGTATTTATGGTTGGCTTGCCTGACAACGGTGTCTGGCGCCATCACGAGCCTTAGTGGATTTTGGGTCTTGACAACATGGTATCAGAGCACTAAGTTCACTTAGGTCTCACGAGCCATGAGCAAGTCTAGTAGAGTCTTGCGGATCCGTAGAGAGACGTCTATACTTATCTTCGAGAGGCTACAAGGCTGTTAGGAGAACTCCCCTTCTTGATTCCTAATCGTGCGGTTTGATTCCTTTGAGGCTTATGCCTTTTGTTCATTTTCTACTCAATCTTATGCGACGTGAAGGGCTTGCTATATCGATCGAGAATTGAGAAATTGTAATGTCTCTACAGATATGCGGGATGTTCGTCCCTATGTATTTGATTGGCTATTGTCGTCGCCTTGCGGAAGGCCGTTCTATCATTGCTGCTCAATATCAGTATTACCTAAATTTTGTGTCACGACCCATTTTTCGCAATAGGTCATGATGGCGCCCGACACCATTGTCAGGCCAGCCAACGCGGAAATACAATTGAGTTCTCATTTTACTTTTACCCAAAAATAAGTATAACAGATTCTTGAATTAAAGTTAAGACCAGAAGCGATCAATAATGTATCAAAATGATTATACAACCCAAAAATAATGTCTACTAACGTGTGTGCAAAGACATGGTGTCACAAGTAATAGGCAACTAGTAGAATGTACAAAAGAATAACCCTATCCTACTGTCTGAGATAGAATAGACAGTAAAAGTAAGAAAAGACTCCATCCGGCTCCTGAACGGCATAGGAAGGGAGCAGCTCACTGTGGAAGTCTCGGTCTATGAATCAAGGGCGCGCACCGGACTGATAGCCAGATGTACCTGCCTCAAATCCTGTACAATTAAGTACAGAAGTGTACTATGAGTACATAAACAATATGTACCCAGTAAGTATCCCGTCTAATCTCGAAGAAGTAGAGACGAGAGGTCGACTTGACACTTACTAGGGTCAAATTATATAACCAGGTGCTATGCTAAGCATGAGAATCACAAATAGTCGACAATTTATAGCAAGAGGTAAAAATCATGTTCTTAACAATATTTCAATTAGTTATTTACATTTCGAAATACTTAGCAAAACAGTAATGTACAAGATTTCACATAGATATCATGCACATATTATGCCGAGGTTGACGACCCGATCCAACAGAAAATAAACCGTGCACTGCCAGAGGGTTAAATGACGCGAACCATAGATGCATCTATTCATACCGAGGCGGTCGACCCGATCCACAAATATCGAGAAATATCAAGAATGCACACAAAGGTGCATTTATTTTCAAATAATTTCACACAAGGGTTCAACAAGTATACGTGTTCACCTTTATTCCTTTCTAAGTCTCTAGCACATCCTAAGTGATCATATTAGCAAGAACATATAGAGATATTCACAAATATGGCATGATGAGGGTCCTAGACTACCCGGAAAATTAACAAAATAGTAGCTACGCACGGACTCTCATCACCTAGTGCGTACGTAGCCCCCGCATTTAATAACAAATTACTCAACTATTATACATATGGGGACAATTCCCTCTTACAAGGTTAGCAAGGAGACTCACCTCGCTCCAAAGTGCACTTCCAAATGCCAAGAACAAGTCCAAGCCCTCAATTCGGAGCCGAACAATCCCAAACTAGTTAAATGAAGTAAGAACTAGTTAACATAGACTCACAAGATCGAATTCTAGCTATTTAAGCAATTTCCCAACCATTAACACAAGTTTCCTAATTTCCGACCCCGGGACCACGTGCCCGCATTCCTAGATTTTTCGAAGGAAGTTGTTCTCTACAACCTAGGGATCAATAGTATATGGTTTCTAATTCATTTCACAATAAATTTGGTGGGTAAATCTAAGTTTTGTTAAAACCCTAGGCTTTTGCTCTAACCCCATGATTTCACCTTAATACTAGTGTTTAATCATCCTAAGACTTTGATATTAAACTAGAAATAGCTAGCACACACTTACCTCAAGATGCTAAGTGAAGTCCTTCTCTTAAAAGCTCCCAAAATCGCCAATGGAAGAGTGAAAATGTGATAAAAATGACTTAGAACCTGTCTTTAATGAACCTCACTGGTTCAGTGATTTCCGCATCTGCGGTAAGGGGACCGCATCTGCGGTCCCGCATCTGTGAGAAAATGGCCGCACCTGCGAAAAATGGGCCAAAGAGCTGGGACCGCATCTGCGGTCTCCAGGACGCATCTGCCGAGCCGCTTCTGTGGCTTAGGAGCCGCATCTGCGGTTCCTGGCCTGGCCCGTCCTGAGCCGCTTCTGCGATGGGAGGACCGCATATGCGGTCCAGCACCTGCGGTCCAAGAACCGTAGATGCGGTTATGACAGAAGCAGTAACTTTCAGCCCTTCTCAAAATTTTCCACTTCACTCGAGCCTCGTCCGATTGACGCTCGGGGCTTCTGGGCCCCGCCCGAACATACCGGCAAGTCTGAAATCACGAAACGGACCTACTCGAACCTTCGGATTGCCCGAAACAATGCTAAATCTAAGAATCACCCCCTAAAACCAATTGAATCAAACCTTTGAACTTCAAGTTCTTAATTTTTCTCCAACAGGCCAAAACGCCCTTAAACTACTCGGATAGATGCCAAATTTTACGGGTAGGTCTTAAATGATATTTCAGACTTGTACTGGGCTTCAGAACCAATATACGAGCCCGATACCCATAAAATCAATCATTAGTTAGTTTGTTTAAATCCTTAATATTTTAGATTAACAATTTCTAATAAAAATTCATTACTCGGGCTAGGGACCTCGGAATTCGATTCCGGGCATACGCCCAGGTCCCATATTTTCCGCGGACCCTCCGGAACCGTCAAAACACGCCGGGCCCATTTTCCCAAAATGTTGACCAAAGTCAAACTTAGCCTTTTAAGAAAATCTAAAGAGTTAAATGTATATATTTCAATCCAGACTCTTCTAAATCCCGAACCAACCATCCACGCAGGTCGTAAATTAGTTAAAGCGAGCACAGAGAGTTTTTTTTTGGGGGAACGTGGTTCTAAAAAGGCAAACGACCGGTCGGGTCATTACATCCTCCATAAGAACCAAGTCCATGTAGTTGGAAGTATGCTTTCTCTCCTGTCTGGACAGCAAGCATTTGTTCACAAACTCAAATAGCACCTTATGCTCAAGCTTCATCTCACTCTTTTGCATAAATCTTGCCTCAGGCACTTCTTCAGCAGATTTAGTATCACAGAAATTTCTGGTGATTTGGAGAGCAGTAGGAAAGGAATCTAGACAAGGCCTCCTCTGCCTGGTATAGTCATCATAACCCTCACTAGGTAGTCCAGAATCCTGCCCAATTTAGGTGCATCAAAATGCACCTTTACTCCCCTCACCAAGCTGGTGACTACCCCATTTGTCACAGTGGCATTGGCCATGAACTCAATCAGCTCATTTCTGGCCAGCCTCCCGTCCATTTGAAGGACCATGTCCTTCCACCCTTGTGCATCCAGGGCATCCACCAATCTGATCATGCCTGGCTCCTCCAGGTCTTTCAATAACCTGCCTTTCAAAATCTTTCTCCTGCCAAAGATGGCAAATCTATCCTGTTCTTTCTCAGACTCCTCCCCTTCTTCCGCTTCACTCCATTCTTCTTATTCTTCTTCTTCAGTAATTTTTACTTGTTTCCCCTTGACTGCAGACCTGGTTCTTTTGGCTAAGGAGGGTTCAGCAGATACAGGTTCTGAAGACTTCTTTGAAGAAGTCTTGGATCTTTTTTGTGTGGGAGTGGGAACCTCCACAGTTGTACCTCTTTCTTGATGGACCGGTTCCATCTCCTCCTCCTCCTCTTCTGCAGCCACAGAGGTTTCCACAACCTTTGCTTTTCCCTTCTCCTTCTTCTTTTTCCTGCTTTCCTCTAAAGCTTTCTGCAACTCTGCCTCACTTTATTTGACCCTGCATCTAGTAGCTCTTCCCTTTGGTAATGAAGGGACAGTAGACTTAGGAGATGACACCTTGCTTTTCTTTGTTGGCTTGGAAGCAGTTGGAGCCTTTTGGGAAGAAGCCTTGCGCTTCTTTGGATCATAGCTGGCTCCAACCTTCTTCAGGATGTCAGCTAGGGTTTCTTCAACAGATGAACCAGTTTCATCTTGTTGCTCACTCAAATGAACAAGACCTTTAGCAGCCTCCCCGGAGCAACTTCCCCCTGACTTGTTGCCACTCTCCTCTACCCCTCCAAAGATTGCAAGAATTTTGTCTTTCTTTTTCTTTCCCCTTCTACTAGACTCGGCCTCCTTTACATCTTTCACAGAACCAGCCAACACCAACCTTTTATCCACCTTTTCTACTACATCAAAAAATACAAAATAAGTATTTACCTCAGGGGTTTCTTGATTTTTGTCAGTGTCAGAAGACCCATGTTCTTCTCCTTCGCTGGCAAAGATAAATGCTTCAGACTCAGAACTTGAGTCAGATTCTTTAGCAGGACTCTCTTTCTTCTGGCTAGCTCTCAACTTTTCATTTAGAGCTTTTCTCAGAGAACCAGAAGCTACAATTTTTCTTGCCAACATTTTCTGCCGGCGAAACCTAAGTTTTGGAGTTTCACTAGGGGGTGCAGATGAGGACGTATTAGGAGATACTGGTGGGGGAGTGCCTGGATTGTCTTGAGGGTTTGTCATGGTAAAGTATTTCTGGAGAATTTGGGATGATCAGAACTTGGGAGAGATTAATGATGGTTATGGACTAAAAAGGAGGATGTGGAGTGTATTTAAAGAAGGTTATGATTAAATGCTGTAACAACAGCCTTTTTGCAATAGTCAATCAGGAGTCTAATCACTTTAGAACTCCGGTCTCTTAGTGATTAGTAGGCAACGCTAGCTTTTAGGCAAGAATCCCGTTTTCCTTAGAGTTCTAGGAGAATGAAACTGGTTCAATGCTCAACGGATATAATTTTTGGGAGTTTGGTGAAAATAGGACTTCTGCTCATGATTGGAAAATTAATCTTTCTAATTGTGCAAAGTATAGAAACATACCTGAACTTTCTCATGCGCATATACTAATGAACCAGGTTCTTCAAGTAGAACTTCTCTTGATTATGCCTCAAATGTCAGAATAGAAAAAACTTTGTAAGAGATCAGTGAGTCAATATATACACATGTCACAGGAGTATACTGATTAGAGTATGAGACTGAGTAAGAACTAGTCTAGATATTAACACAAAGTCAGAACCTCTAACCAAAAAGGATATATATTTATTTATTTATTTATTTATTTTTTATTTTTTTTCATTGCATTCTGAACTGGTCCTTTTAGGTGATCTTAATCATCCCTAATTCCAACCTGTTCCTCTCAAAGTTTTCCCTATTCAGTGCTTTAGTGAAGATGTCAGCTATTTGTTTATCAGTAGCACAGAATTCTATTGAGATCAATCCTTTCTCATAGTTATCTCTTAAGAAGTGGTGTCTAACATCTATGTGCTTGGTCTTTTTATGATGAACAGGGTTCTTTGTCATACTTATAGCACTAGTGTTATCACAAAATATTGGTATACATCCCACTTCAATTTCAAAATCTACCAACTGTTGTTTGATCCATAGCAATTGAGCACAACAAGAAGCCACAGCCACATATTCAGCTTCAGCAGTAGATATGGCTACTAAATTTTGCTTTTTGGTAGCCCATGATACAAGACATGAACCAAGGAAGTGTGCCATACCTGAGGTGCTCTTCCTATCCACTAGGAAACCTGCATAATCAGCATCAACATATCCTACTAGATTGAAATTACTACCTTTTGGATACCAAAGACACAAATCAGTGGTGCCTTTATCTCAATATCCTCTTGACAACAGTCAAGTGAGACTCTTTTGGATTTGCCTGAAAGCGAGCACAAAGCCCTACACTGAAAACAATGTCAGGTCTGCTGGCAGTAAGATACAAGAGTGAACCAATCATACCCCTATACAACGTCTGATCAACTGATGAACCAGGTTCATCAATATCTAATTTAGTGGCAGTTGCGATAGGTGTATCTATTTCTTTAGAATCCTCAATTTTAAACTTTTTGATTAGTTCTTTTGTATACTTCTGCTGATGTATCACGGTTCCATTTTGACTTTGTTTGATCTGCAACCCTAAGAAGAAGTTAAGCTCACCCATCATGCTCATTTCAAACTCACTCCCCATTAGTTTTGCAAAGTCCTTACTCAACCTATCAGTAGTGACCCCAAATATTATGTCATCAACATATATTTGCACAACAAGGAGGTTTTTACCTTTTTCCCTTAAGAACAAGGTACTGTCAATTTTTCCTCTTTTATAACCATGCTCTAGTAGGAATTTTGATAGCCGTTAATACCAAGCTCTTGGGGCCTGCTTGAGCCCATATAGAGCTTTGTCTAGCTTGTACACATGCTCAGGACATTCCTTGCTTTCAAATCCTGGAGGTTGTTTCACAAACACTTCTTCCTTTAGGTAGTCATTCAGGAAGGCACTTTTGACATCCATTTGATGGAGAGTGAATTCCATGTGTGCTACAAAGGCTATAAGGAGTCTGATTGCCTCTAGTCTTGCAACTAGAGCAAAAGTCTCATCATAGTCTATTCCCTCCCCTTGACTGTAACCTTGGACCACCAATCTTGCCTTATTCCTTGTAACAGTTCCATCTTCATCAAGTTTGTTCCTAAAGACCCATTTTGTACCAATGACTGATCTGTCCTTGGGTCTTGGAACTAGGTGCCAAATTTGACTTCTTTCAAACTGGTTTAGCTCATCCTGCATTGCATTCACCCAATCTGCATCCTGCAAAGCCTCAACAATATTTTTAGGTTCAATGATAGATACAAAAGCATCAAAAGCACACAGATTCTTTAATTATGATCTGGTTTTGACTCCAGATGTTAGATCAATGAGAATGTTATCAATGGGATGAGAACTTGGATACTTGTGAGGTTTCATAACCAACTGTTCCTTCTTTGATTTCTTCCCCCTGTCAGGTTGCCCTGTATGGAAGAACCTGTTCCATCACCTGTTCCTTCTGTTGGTGCCACTTTGACCTGAGCTGATGCTTCAGTCAAGTCTTTTACCAATCCAATGGCTTCATCTTCATGTTCCTGTCTCTCAGAAGAATGTTTGTTTCATCAAATACTACATGCACACTTTCTTCTACACACAGAGTTCTTTTATTAAACACTTTATATGCTTTGCTATGTGAAGAATATCCCAAGAATACTCCCTCATCACTTATGGGATCAAACTTTCCTAGGGAGTTTTTTCCATTATTGTGCACATAGCACTTGCAGCCAAATGCCCTAAGATGGGATATATTTGGTTTTCTCCCTTTAAGTAACTCATAGGGAGTCTTCTCTACCAGAGGTCTGGTCATGCATCTGTTTATGATGTAACATGCAGTGTTTACAGCCCCTGCCCAGAAGCTGTGAGGCAATTTGCTAGAAAGTAGCATGGTTCTACCCATATCCTCAAGAGTTCTATTTTTCCTTTCAACTACTCCATTTTGTTGTGGAGTCCTAGGGGCAGAGAAGTTATGATCTATGCCATTTTCATCACAGAACTCAGCAAACTTGGAGTTTTCAAACTCAGTTCCATGATCAGACCTAATGGAGGCAAGTTGATTTCCTAATTGTTTCTAAGTTTTTCTAACAAATGCAGAAAACATGTCAAGCGCTTCATCTTTGGAGGTTAGAAACAAAACTCAGGTAAATCTAGAATAATCATCAACTAGCACCATTACATATTTCTTTCCACCTCTGCTCATGGTTCTCATTGGACCACATAGATCCATATGAACCAGTTCCAACGTCTTGGACGTACTTACCATTTTCTTGGATTTGAAGGATGACCTTACCTGCTTCCCCCTTGCACATGCCTCACAAACTTTGTCTTCCTTGAACTTGATATTAGGTAACCCTATCACCAAGTCCTTGGAGACTAATTTGTTTAGCTGATTTAGACTGGCATAACCAAGTCTTTTGTGCCACAGGAGGGGATCATTAACTAACACACTTAAGCAAGTGAGTTCATTTTCTGAAAGAGTTGACAAATCTACAATGTAAATATTGTTAACTCTTTTCCCTGCAAAACAATCTTGTCAGTGGTAAGGTTAATCATAAAGCATTTGGTGGAGGTAAAAGCCACAAGGTTACCTCTGTCACACGATTGTGACACACTTATTAGGCTATATTTCAAACCATATATCAGGTAGACATTCTCTATGGAGTGAGAATTTGTTGTGCCTACCTTTCCAACCCCAATGATCTCACCTTTCTTTCCATTACCAAAGGAGACATTACCTTCTTTTAAGTCCTCAAGTTAAAGGAACTGGTCCTTGTCCCCAGTCATATGTTTTGAGCAGCCACTATCCATATACCATATTTGGCTCCTCCTTTTCACTTGGACCTGCAAAAGGAAATCAGGGGTTAGACTTAGGAACCCAAACTAGTTTGGGTCCCTTTCTATAAGCAAAAGGATGAATTAAATTCCTTCTTGCCCATCCAGGCAGCTTATTTTTTTCTTTAACAAAAGCTTTGTTCCTTTGACTGGCCTTCTCTTTTGTATTACATTCATATTGTAATGGCCAGTCTTACCACAGTGTGTGCAGATTTTATTTTCAGGAAGAGTGAGGTACTTGCTTTTAGGATCCCATTTCGGAGCTTGAGTCCCATAGCCAAGTCCTCTTTTGTTGCTACTGTGATGCTCTTGCAGCCAGGAGAGTGCATCAGAAACCTTGTTCCACTTGCAAGTTCTGTCTAGTTCATGTTTCACTTTTCCTAGATCTTCCTTTAAGACTTTGATGAATTCATCTTTCTTATACAATTCATCTTTCATTTTTCCCAAATTTTCTTCTAGAGTGAGATATGTGTAATCAGCTTTCTTCTTTCCTGTTCCTAATTTCAATTTTAAGTTTTCAGACCTAAGTTCTAGGACACTATTGTCAAGTTCAAGAACCTGGTTCTTCAACTCAGCATTTTTGTTATCACTCTCATTTGCCCTAGACTCTAGACTTTTGCATTTTGCTTTTAGGATCACACATTCTCTAGACAGAACTTCCTTCTCATTATTAATTATCTCAGACTCATCAATGAAGTCTAGTAATAGCTCAGCCAGCCTTTCTTTAGATAAGAATTTAATTTTGTCTTTGAGATGAAGAATACTTACCTCTTGTTCATTGTCTGATTCTCCGATGGCCATAAGAGCTTGCTCTTCTTCAGCTTCGTCTTCTGAGTCTTCATCTGAGGTTTCTCCCCAAGCAGTCAGCATAGCTTTGGTTGAGCCTTTGTTTCTTTTAGGTTGAACCTGTTCCTTCTTCATGTTCCTTCGTTCAGCTATTTCTTTCTTCCACTCAATTTCCCATTGAGGGCAGTTCTTGATCATGTGATCAGTCTTACCACACTTGTAGCAACCCTCATTGGTCCGTTTGTCCGGAGCTCTTGTTTTGTTGAAGGTTGTACCTCTTGAAGAACCCTTTCCTCTCATCAGGTACTTTTTGAAATCCCTAGTGATCATTGCCACTTCATCATCTTCCAGATCTGCACCTTCAGCAATTCTGAGAGCTAGGCTTCTCTCCTTCTTGGGGGTATCCATCTTCGTGGTTTGCCTTCTCATTTCATAAGTAGTCAAATTTCCAATCAGTTCATCCAGTCAGAGAGTAGCAATATTCTTGGATTTCCTGAATAGCAGTGATTTTGCTTTCCCATGTGACTGGCAGAACCCTTGTCAAAATTTTCTCAACCTTGTCTTCTTCAAGAATAATCCTTCCAAGAGACTCAAGTTCATTTGTCAGTGTAGTGAATCTAGTATACATATCCTGGATAGTTTCTCCTTCTTTCATAGTAAAATTCTCATATTGAGAATACAGAAGTGTTCCTCTTGATCTTTTCACTTGAGGTGTTCCTTCATGGGCCACTTGCAGAGTGTCCCATATCTCCTTAGCAGTTGTACAACTTTTGATCCTACTGCACTCATGTGGTCCTAGTCCACACACAAGCCATTTCTTGGCCTTAGCATTTTTCTCCCACTTCCTCAGGTCTTCAGCAGTACAGTCAGCCCTTGTCTTTGGCACATCAACTCCTTCAGCATTCTTCTTTGTGGTTGCTAGGGGACCATCAGTGACTATGTCCAAGAGTTCATAATCTTCCCCTATAATGTGATCTCTTATTCTGTTCTTCCACCAAGAATAATACTGGCCATTGAAAAGTGGAGGCCTGGCAGTGGATTGCCCTTCCCAGTTCCCAGGTGGTGCGCTCATTGTTGATTTTCTCCTAAGGTGTTAGCCTCTTCAAGGATAACTTGCTCTGATACCAATTGATGTTCTAAACGTCAATACCACACAAGATGGGGGGAGGTGATTTGTGTGGTACCTAATTTTTGCACTAGAAAACCTGATTCTTCTAGATGTACTTACTATTTCTGTTTGTGGAATTAAGAGTGCATAAAATAAAGAACACATAGATTTTTACGTGGAAAACACCTGGCTCAAAAGGTGAAAAAACCACGACCTACTACTCAGTAGGATTTTCCCAAACTTCCACTAAAATCACTGAGCCAAAACAACATTTACAAAACTCTTGTAAACCTAAGGATTAAACTCTAATCCAGTGTGGCACACATCCTCAACTGCTGCGACACTTTCAAGTTAGCCTATAACTTGAATACTCAAAGTACCTATTACAATTTCTTCTACAAAAGCTGAAAGGTACAATATGAAACACCTACTACAATTGAACTAGAATAAGAATAAACACAATAGAATTGGTTCTTCAATCTGGTTCATGTAGCCTCAGGAATGCACACTTGAATCTCACATAAATTGCTTACAAAATTGCCTAGCTCTTTTGCTCTCAATTTAGTTTAACTTCTGCGTATGTGCAATACCTATAAAATAGAACAATCATAGTTATTTAAAGAGTTAGTAATTAGAGTTTGATCGAGACTCAAGTGTTGATCCTTTATCGAATTTGAGTCCTAAAACAATACAAACTCCAACCCTTATCCTTGATCCGGATTTAGTTCTCTTCACATAAGGAGACTTCATCTCCTTATCCTTTATGCAACCTTTTCGATTAGTTCAGAAGATATTGTTGCTTGATCCTTGAGACTTATCTTCTTCACGTGCATCTCACATGTATAAGTAGATAACCACTGTGTCTCACATGATGGACCTGGTCCATGACTGAGTTCATTTTGTCAATCTTCAAAACTTCATCTGAACTTGGGCCAACAGAAGTTGTTCTCTACAATCTAAGGATCAATAATATATTGTTTCTAATTCATTTCACAACAAATTTCGTGGGTAAATCTAAGTTTTGATAAAACCCTAGGTTTTTCCTCTAACCCCATGATTTCACCTTAATACGAGTGTTTAATCTTCCTAAGACAATGATATTAAACTAGAAATAGCTAGAACACACTTACCTCAAGATGCTAAGTGAAGTCCTTCTCTCAAAAGCTCCCAAAATCGCTAATGGAAGAGTGAAAATATGATAAAAATGACTTAGAACCCGTCTTTAATGAACCTCACTGGTTTAGTGATTTCCGCATCTACGGTAAGGGGACCGCATCTGCGATCCCGCATCTGCGAGAAAAGGGCCGTACTTGCGAAAATTAGGCCAAAGAGCTGGGACCGCATCTGCGGAGCCGCATCTGCGGTTCTTGGCCTGGCCCGTCCTGAGCCGCTTCTGCGATGCGAGGACCGCATCTGTGATCCCGCACCTGCGGTCTAAGAACCATAGATGCGGTTATGACAGAAGCAGCAACCTTCAGCCCTTCTCAAAATTTTTCCTTTTTACCCGAGCCTCGTCTGATTGATGCTCGGGGCTCCCGGGCCCCGCCTGAACATACCGGCAAGTCTGAAATCACAAAACGGACCTACTCAAACCTTCGGAACGCCCGAAACAACGCTATATCTAAGAATCACCCCCTAAAACCAATTGAATAAAACCTTTGAACTTCAAGTTCTTAATTTTCCTCCAACGGGCCAAAATGCCCTTAAACTACTCAGATTGATGCCAAATTTTGCGGGTAGGTCTTAAATGATATTTCGGACTTGTACCGGGATTCAGAACCAATATACGAGCTCGATACCCATGAAATAAATCATTAGTTAGTTTCTTTAAATCCTTAATATTTTAGATTAATAATTTCTAATAAAAATTCATTACTCGGGCTAGGGACCTCAGAATTCGATTCCGAGCATAGCCCAGGTACCATATTTCCCCATGGACCCTCCGGAACCGTCAAAACACAAATCTGATCCCGTTTGCCCAAAATATTGACCAAAGTCAAACTTAGCCTTTTAAGAAAATTCTAAAGAGTTAAATGTATATATTTCAATCCAGACTTTTCTAAATCCCGAACCAACCATCCCCGCAGGTTTTAAATTAGTTAAAGAAAGCACAGAGAGTTTTATTTGGGGGAATGGGGTTCTAAAAAGGCAAACAACCGGTC
This sequence comes from Nicotiana attenuata, assembly GCF_001879085.1. Lineage (NCBI taxonomy): Eukaryota > Viridiplantae > Streptophyta > Magnoliopsida > Solanales > Solanaceae > Nicotiana > Nicotiana attenuata. The sequence goes on from NW_017670283.1 coordinate 1,235,200, forward strand.
GGGTCATTACATTTTGAGATTTGGCATTAGTTGTTATGATGATTCGTGCATTGCTATTGCACAATATTGGTGTATTGGTAGGACACTTGTCTATGTGTTGAAGCAGTGAATGACTTGGAAAATTTTTTACTCAATTCAAGATTCAAAGATTCAGAATATTATTTTCGGCGGAGGAGGGGCAATTAGGCTATGAATGTTCAAGTTTGGTTTGATGGAGTAACAAGACTTTGTATTTTCGAGCGTAGTGGAATTTTCATCTATGATGTAGTGTCATGTCCTTGTTGAATACATTAAGTTCACTGGTGTTATGGTTTTCTTTAATTCGCAATATGGGTTCTATGGTAGGATGACTACGCTCCTTGAGAAAATTTTAGAGTGATTTGGGATTCATGGTGGACAGTGACTAGGTCAACGAGCTTAATTTGAAATATTGGCTAGCATAACAGTGGGACATTTGATATGACGGAAAAGAGCTGCTTGATATGAAGAAGAATACAACATAACTTTGAATTGGAAGATGTTGTCGCACATTTAGTTGATCTCCATGAGGAGTGAATGGACTTGTGCAGCCGGTGAATGAGCACGAGCTCAGGTGGGTTATATCCTATAAGCAGGTCAGCGGCGCGTGGTTGGTGACGCTCCTGTGAAGGATTTTACTAGCTATCTGGTAAGAGGTCTAATATGTGAATGTTGCTAGAGATTTAGAGTGTTCATGAAATGCTAACAAAAGTATTTCGAGGAATCTAGCGGTTTAATTGCGCAGGGTCATGTCAATAAGAGATAAAAAATCTTGGTGGGTTCCAAAGTTGTGTAATAGTGGCTTCAAGCTAAATGGGAGAGTTCCACCACCTACGGTTGGATTGCCTGGTCGCCTATTTGTGAGATTTCTAGTTATCAGCATATTGATGGGTTACAACGACTAAGGAAAGAGAGTATCAGTGGTAATTTGAGCAACGGAATTGAAGAATGTGTTCTATAATTGGCATCATCGATTCATGTTTAGGCTTTGGGAAGACTCAGGAATTGTGCTTCGCGTAGAAGTGAGTTGCAAGGAATGTGATTCGGTTGGGTGATTCTTTGAGAGGGTGGTCATGTGCTAGCGGAGCCTTGCAGTTGATTATATTTGGGACCAAGTCAGAGTGGGTGACTCTCAACACCGGTCCTAGTGGGTTCAAAGGTTAAGGTGTGGTGCCTAAGGGTTTAGAGTCTATAGTATGGTTGAGTATCGAGCTTTTGCAGCAGATTATGATAAGGAGCTTGGAGTGTTCTGTGTTATCTTTGGTCTGCAGTATAAATTGAGAGGAATGGGAGAAAATGACTTCATATTCATAAAAGAATTATCAGAATGGGTGTACCAGTTGGTGATGTGAATATGCGCATAAGGAGGGTATGAGATGGTTCGTGGGAATTGAGACAACATGGTCTCATAAAATAAGGTACACTTAGGATGAGTGCGGCTTTGGGTTCGTGATGTTTTGAATGGGGATACTATTATTCCTAAGTCTAGCCCAGAGTAAATTGGAAGAAGTAAAATCAGTCAGCAATGTTTGAATTGGTATAATGGTGTCAACGATTAGTTCATTCAACGTGTTAAGTTATACACATGATTATATTAATGCGTGCGAGGTTTGGCGGTCGTTGTAATTGATTTTATTTGGACACTTTCTAGTATTATGGCCTATTATATGCAGATGGACCCCGGAAGAGTTATGGTGGTTTAAACCACGACTTGATGTTGGTATTTTCTGTGGTTATGAGAATTTAGTCATGGGTTGTAATGGTTCCCTTGAAATGAGTTAAGTAAAAGGCTTGTATATGCTGAAGTGTTTACCCTACTAGTGGTTAAGGAGTTATGATGAAATTCTTGTACTCTTGCGCATTGTCATGATTAAGTGCCGTGAGTAGCGTGGGATTTGGAAGTTGAGAATCAAGGTTGCGGTTTGGTGTTGACAAGGAGGTCATGGGCTTGGATGAGAAGGAAAAGAATTTAGATGTTTAGAGTAAGCTGGTATTATCTTCAGCGTCACCTGAGATTAGTTTCATGAGTAAGAGGTTTTGTGTATTGACTTGCAGATCGTTGATTCGCTTTGCAGCATTTGTATAGCCAGTGGTATGGATGTGCAGACTTGTTACCTGATGTAGAAGGAAATGGAAGCATATCCCACGGAAAGATTATATAAGTGTGATGTGTAGTCACTTAAATGATTGAAGATTTAAACCAAGTATGGAGAATGGTACTATCGCTAATTGAGAATTTATGTATGAAGGGTGCTAAGTTCATTTGGTTGTGGAATGTGGAAGGTTGTTCCGGATTGGACAGTTGTTCTGTGTATTATGGGAAAAATGGGGTAATTATGGACCCAGGAAAGATTATTGGCCTAGTTTGGTACAATCAGAATTGGCTTTATGTCTGTGAATGAATTTAAATATGAATAAGGTACCCCGTGTAGTGATTGATACGGTATTCATATATTGGAAGTAGGCCTGGCAGAGAATTCCGGATGTTGGAATTGGGATCTAAGCTTATTTGCTTGAATAAAAGAGAATATCTTCAGAATTGATCGAGCTAATGTGCTTAACTGGGTTGTAGTAGCACAGGTAGGTGCACGAGGTGTTGAATAGTGATTTCGGACAACTCTAGCATAGTTCTTAGCACGTTCGAGGACGAACGTATGTTTAAGTGGGAGAGAATGTAATGACCCGACCGGTCGTTTTGAGCTCTAGCATGTCGTTCAGCGGTTTGAGGCCATGAGCAGCTTCACTTCAATTATTATGACTTGTACGCATTGTTGGAAGTGAATTTCAGGAAGTTTGGAGTTGATTTGGAAAGATAATTCTCATTTCGGAAGCTTTAAGTTGAAAGAATTGACTAAGATTGGATTTTTGAGTAAACGACCTCGAAATCGGGATTCGAAGGTTCCAGCAGGTTCGTATGATGATTTCGGACTTAGGTGTATGTACAGATCGGGTTTTGGAAGACCCGGGAACATTTCGACACCTATTGTGGAAGTTAGAATTCTTGGGAGAATTTCATAAGTTTGGGTTGAAGTGAGTTTTAGTGTTATCAATGTCTATTTAGGATTTCGAGTCTGGGAATAGCTCCGTACGGTAATTCTTGTGTTGGGAGCACAATCGGAAGTAAATTCGGAGATCCGTAGGTTATTTTGGAGTCATTTGGCTAAAGATAGAAGTTTGAATATTTTTGAGGAGTTTGACCGAAAGTGGACTTTTTGATATCGGGGTCGGAATCCAATTCCGGAAGTTGGAGTAGGTCTATAATGTCGAACGTGACTTGTGTGCAAAATTTGAAATTAATCGGACGTGATTTGATAGGTTTCGACATCAAATTTAGAAGTTTGAAGTTCTAAGGTTCATTAAGCTTGAATTGGGGCGTGATTCATGATTTCGATGTTGTTTGATGTGATTTGAGACCTCGAGCAGGTCCGTATTATGTTATGGGACCGGTTTGTGTGATTGGATGGGGCCCCGGGGGCCTCGGGTGTGTTTCGGGGGTGGTTTCGGATCATTTCAGACTGTTTTGCAATAGCTGATGCTGGTGTTTGTTGTTGTTCTTCACGTTCGCGAGGATCCTCTCGCGTTCGCGAAGAAGGATTTGGCTTCAGGGATTCTGTTCTTCGCGTTCGCGAAGAGTTCCTCGCGTTCGCGAAGAAGGAAATCTCTGTTGCACAAGTCTAACTTTGGAGGCTCATATCTCGCAATCTATAAGAAATTTTGGGATGATCCAAAACTAAAAGTTGTAGCCTATTGTGTCTAGTTTTCAGAGAAGTAAACCATTTAGTATATGGATTTGTGTACAAAAAGTTATGGCTGGTACACTATAGGCTGTCCGGGAACATGAAGAAAAAATTTGTGTTGCACAGGGCTGACTTTGGCAGCTCATATGTAACATATTGGTTTTGAGAGAAGTTTGGAAAATGGTTTTTGGGAATTTTCTTCTTCGCGAACGCGAAGTAGAGTCGTCTGCGCAGTGTATAAGTGTAAAGAAATGAGTTTGGCTCATTTCATCTCATTTCCTCCATGGGAGCCGACCTAGGAACGATTGGAGCTCCATTTTCATCATCCATGTTAAGGTAAGTGATTCCCACCTATTGCAAGTTAATTACTTGGATTGTATCTAGATTTTAACATGGAAAATCATGTAAATTAGTAGAAATTTTAGGATTTTGAAGAAAATCTAGGAAATTTGTATTCTTGGATTTTGACCATGATTTGGACATGAAATTGAGAGCTAATTATATATTTGAGTTCGTGAGATTGTGGGTAAACTTTATCTTCCAAAAATTTTGGAATCCGGACACGTGGGATCGAGGGCAATTTTTTCAATTTTTCGAGCGGAGTTGGGATTTTATATAAATTGAATTGTTATGAGTATCAGGGTGTATTTTCATCGGTTTGCCCGTTATTTGGCTAGTTTTGGAGCATTGGGGCATCTGTTTGAGTCGTCGGAAGGGGCTTGGAAGCCGGTTAATGGACTTCAGAGCGAGGTAAGTCTCCTTTCTAACCTTGTAAGAGGGAATTATTCCCATAGGTGAAATAATTGGTTATGTTCTCCTATTTGTGGGGGCTACGTACGCACGAGGTAACGAAAGTCCGTATGTAGCTACTATTATGTTTAAGTCCGGGGAGTCTAGGACCCAAAAGCATGCTATACCCAAAATATTTGTAATATTATTGACAACCGAAATTGCCTAAATCATATCGAATTAGTAAAAAAATTTCTAAGAAGGGTTAAACCTCATTTTCTTTAATCGTTAAAAGAGAACTGACTTTTCCTTGGATAAATGTTTCTTGATGAATTTTTAATTGACTGTTTGAATGTGTGTATCTACGAGTACCTGCATCGCACGTATGATTCGCGAGCGGGGTAACTCTATTATTTATATTTGACTGCGTCGCACATATGATTCGCGAGCGGGGTAATAGATGCATCTATAGTTCGCGCCATTCGACCCTCTCGCAGTGCATAATTTATATAATTGTTGGATCGGGCAGTACGACCTCGGCATGATTTGCGCACACTTGTAATGCTTGCTTGAGATTTACAAATTGATATTGCCTCCCTGCTCTGAGATAAATTGATAAATAACGGATTATGAATTTGGAGACTTCTAAATATAGAAAGGAATGTTTACTTGTTTCTTGACTTACTTGAGTTTACTGCAGTTTTTAATAAATCCATGATTAGACCACTAGTAAGCGTCGAAGTCGACCTCTTGTCTCTACTTCTTCGAGGTTAGACAAGATACTTATTGGGTAAACGTTGTTTTTGTACTCATACTACACTTGCTGTGCATTTTTGTAGCACATGCATGTATGTCTAGTGGCCTAGTTGGGCGCACTGGCATGGTTGATACGGAGACTTAGCTGAGCTACACCTCTCGAGACGACCCGCAGCCAGCAGAGTCTCCTTCAGAGTATTGTATTGTATTTTCTTTTCTGTCCAATTTGTATTTCCGACAGTTGTTGTATTACATTATTTCCTAGAAACTGCTCATACACTTGTGACACCAGGTTCTGGGATAATTATGGGGTATTCTGTATTAACTTCTAAACATTATTTTATTTATTTTGTAAAGATTATCTTTTACTAGCCAAATTGAAGGAAAATCACAATTTTCACAATCATTTAAACGAGAATTTAGATTAAGTATTTATGGTTGGCTTGCCTGATAGCAGTGTCCGGTGCCATCACGACCCTTAGTAGATTTTGGGTCGTGACTGGGGGAGGGAGGGAGATGGGGGGGGGAGGGGTAGGACTTGTATAAAGGGATGGGGAAATAATTAATTTTCCTTATTGAATTCTTCATATAAAGGGATGCTCCTTTAAAACTAATGTGTACATAATTGTTAAATTGTATATGACCATGTAATTAAGTTAAAACATGATTAGGGAGCGTAAATAAGTTAGGTAAATATTCCATAATATATTTCATACCAACCATTAAAGTTTGTGCGGATTGGACAGGTCAAATTG
>NW_017670283.1:1242267-1257267 GCF_001879085.1 Nicotiana attenuata
GATTTTATTGAGTTGTCATTTTCGTTTTCTGAAAAAGCTGAAAAGCATGTGAAAACCCTGTTTCGCTGGAGTGTCATGTCTGATGCTAATTCGTAGTATAATAACTACGTTTTGTGGAGTTTCATGTTTGTAATTTCGCAGTTATAATACTACGATCTTGTGAGAATCTTGCCTATAAATAACAAGCGCGTTCGAGTTATTTATTTCTTAGCTTCACAAAGAACCTATATCGAGATTTTCCATAAAACCAAACTTCTCTTTTAAGAAAGGGTCTGTTACGGACCCGTTCGTGCCCAAAGTGCGGAATGTGGAAACAAAAAGCTGATGACGATGAATGGGAAGAAGTGGACGCGCTACTGGGCGTGCATGAAACAAGTTTTATAGGGCAACCCGACGTACCTATATGCAATTTAAGGTATGGGTTGATAACCATGTCAGCAGGAATACTACAAAGACCAGGTGTATCATCATTCAAGATGTGTGTAATGGGCAGTGGGACAGACAGGCCAATCGAAACAATAAATTGAAGAGTTCAAGGCGAAGATCAGGAGGTGGGAAAAGAGAAAAAGAAATTAGAAAGAAAGCTTCGAAGAGGGATTTAAGGAGAGAATGCTAGGCGTTCGAATAAACCTAAGCGATGACATTTACGTGTGTGTGTTGTAGTGTATCTTCATGTTTCTGTTGTGTCAGTGCTTTCATTAGTTGTACTGTTTGTTTATTGTGTTAGGTTTGTTAAGGTTCTCGTGTTTGAGTTGTATGTTTAAGTAAAATTGTTGTTCCAAAACGCATTAAATAAAATTTGTTGTCAAAAGAATAGTTTTTACTATTATTTACATAAAGCACTATTATTAACACAAATTTATACATAAGCACATCAGTTGAGTGCCGCAAGCCTTGTGTGCTTCAGTGCTGCTGCTGGCCTAAGTCGCATCCCCTTCGGCCCGGGCACCACTATTGGATCATCATCATCAAGCCCGCCCTCTTTATGTGAGATGTGCAGCAAGCATCAACACCACAACTGGCAGGGTCGGAAAGAATAGGCCGTCGGGCCGTGAAGTAACCTACAAAACAAGAAAGTAATCTTGCATGTATTGAATCGTATATTTTTAGTGAAAATGTATTTATTATCCTTAAACCTTACAGAATGTGACTGATTTTAAGTAAAAAAATCATTCTCTCCACCATGGTTCTCGTCGAACCTCCTGGGTATATGTATCGATGGGTGTGCTCATCACCGCATGTAGTGTCCTCAAAGATGGGCTTGAGACGAAGACTGCATAAGGAAAGTTTACAATTAATTAATGGCAGCGATTTTAAGGAAAAAGAAAACAAATTGAAATATTAAAGTCATACAAAACATACCGCATGAACTGCCGGCGGACGATGGATAACTCCAAAAACCTGCGCCCGCCATCCACGTCCCGGGCAGGCCACCCTCAGCTGCGGTAGATGTGCATGCGGAGTACTGATCTACCATTCCCCGTCGAATGTACCCATGATCGACATGCTCCTGAACGGGGTGAACCTGCGATGCTGGCAAAGATAGTTGAAGGCTATATGAAGGCATCGCTACTGGAAGGTGCATCTGCCATGAGGATATAACCCTGCCTGGTCATCTCCCGCCCCTCAACTTACCGAACTCCTCGTTCATGTTGATCGGCAGGTGGGTCGACAGGTACCTCAACGCCCCCTTGCTGGCCACCTCCTCGCCGTCCCCTGCGACCCCCGTGGGGCAGACCTGCCTGGTGGGGGTCCCCTTCGCATGGTGGCCACTTACCCCTGGCTCGTGGGGACATGGCCTTTACCCCTCTGGTAGGCCCCTGGAGCCACCCATTACTGAAGGCTTCATGGTCTAAACCTCTCGCAAAATCTTCTCGCCTGCAACAGTGTCAGACGAGCCATCTGGGCCATCTCCCGGGCCATACTCAACCACTTCAGGGATGTCCAACGCTGTTGCAATCTCCTGTCCCGATTAGGTAGATGCGATCGAAGCCTAATAGCATTGAAACATTTCAAATAGTAATTAAATAACTCTATTATTCACAATTATAAGATATAATAAGTCACAAACCAACATACCAGTGCCTCATGCCTTCCCGGCGTACGGTCTGTAGCGCTCGCTCAAGTACATGCCACGTGGGTTCCCGATCGTCAATCGAGGTTAATGGCGGCACGCCACCGCACAGAGGTACCACCCATCCATACAGGCTGAATTAGAGGGCCCTCCTGGAAAACTGTAGGTGGTAGCGGGATGCGGCTCAGCTCGGCCCTCCCAATAAGCTACTCTGCTGCTGTAGCCACCCAACCATAACTGTCCGGTCCATGAGTCCGAACGGGTCGTTCCCGCTGATAGTGAGTAGGGCTTCCATCCAGGCTCCCTCGGTATTAGCCTGAGGACGGCCAAAACTGTCGAAGCCAACACGCTCCGTGGCCTATGATACTTCAACAAAATTCCCAGAAGATCAACGGACAGAGGTGCTCCAAATCAAACTCCCCCGGTCGACGCAGCAAACAAGCGGGTAGGGGGATACCCCAAGCAAATACTCGAATGCTCTGCTCCACCCATATGGCGTCCAGATGAAAACTACCAATAGTCAACATAAAAAATGAGTACGCAAAAAACACAACTCAATTTAAAACAACCGAACCAGATCAATAGTACATATTTACCCTGTCCGTCCACCAACATATCTAACACATCCTAAGAAGGGAGATTTGGTGAGCATCCGTCCCTCGGTAGTTCCCCACGCCGGGAAGAATCCAACCTGATAGCTCAGAGGAGGACAAACAGAATAATCCTGACCGGGCGGAAGTACTGCTAGATGTATGGCGCCAACGGCATGATCCGCTGCCAGGCCCCAAAACCTAAGAACACAATGTTGATGTAAATTTATGAGTCATTTCCACGATATAGAATATGGGGTAACAAACAATGTATTTGGAAAATCCTTTTGCACCTGAAGGAGGGCAGAAAACCACAATATATCCAAACCGCTGGACCTACGCTCGCGCGGGGCACATGCGTCCTATAAGAGATTATGCCAGATACATTTAGCACCCCAGCGTACTGGTAGCTCATCCAGCTGCTCAAGACAATGCAAGAAAGCGCATACTCACTTTTGTTCCCGAGGTGTCCGAAAACAGACCACACCCGCAAAAAGCAGGTAGCCAACGCCTAACCGAGTGTACCGCTGAATCCAAAGATGCTCTGGTCTCGTGGGTAATATCTGGGCTGCAATACCGCCATCTGATCTCTAATGGGAATTATAAAGCCAGCCGACTGCCACCCCGGTCACCCTTGCGGTTCTCGAACACGGTCAACTGCCCCATTCATGTCCGCCAACGTGTGCAACGTTCATCCCTCTCCAGGTGGGGCAGTGCGAAAGGCGCCGCTCCCTCTACCGCAGTAACATTATTAAAACCTGGACATCCTGCAGCGTGATAGTTAGCCTCTGCCAGTGGGCAAGTGAAACTCTAATGCGTCTACTCTCCGGTCGCCACCGGCTCTACAAGACGTTGATGAAGCGGGAACCAATCAAGCTGCATCCGTCCAAGCTGAAAATGGTATATAATCCCGAAGTTCTGGAGGATCTCTACTACCGCGGATGGAAACGATGCTCCGCCAATAAAACTCCCACCAAATATAGCCTGCCTGGGGCGGGAGAGGCTGCATCGCTAGCTGTCCCTCCAAACATGATGACCTATGGTCGCCCTGCAGTACTAGTAGCTGATCCTCGGCAGTCCAGGATGCGCAGGCGGAGGAAACGCCATGTCGTCTTACTATAATTTAACAAAATTAATTTTTGTGTTAGTGTAATTAAATTAAATTAGTATGATTTTTTTGAATTTGGAGATAATTAGTTATGTATGAGTTTCCCAGGCTGATTTTGAACCGACAACACTAACAGCACGCCGTCAGCGGAGCCCACAGCGGCCCTGCCACACACCGCACCGACCGGTGCCACCGAATAATTCTTAATTAGTATAAGTCTCAAATTTCAAAACATTTTTAGATTTTTATTAACTTAATAAATTAAATTAAGTTTATGATTTTTAAATTGGCAGAAAAATAGTTATGTATGGGTTCCAGGCTTGTTTTTTGAGCCCGGTGCCACCCGAATAATTCTTTAAATTATTATAAGTCTCAATTTCAACATTTTTAGATTTTTATTACTTAATAAATTAACATAAGTATGATTTTTTGAAATTTGGAGATAATAGTTATGTATGGTTTCCAGGCTTGATTTTTTGACGCCCGGTGCCACCGAATAATTTCTTAATTATTTATAAAGTCTCAATTTCAACATTTTTTAATTTTTATTAACTAATAAATTAAATTAAGGTATGATTTTTGAAATTGGAGCATAAATAGTTTGTATGGGTTCCAGCTTTGATTTTTTACGCCCGGTGCCACCGAATTAATTCTTAATTATTATAAGTGTCTCAATTCAAACATTTTTAATTTTTATTAACTAATAAATTTAAATTAAGTATGATTTTTTTGAAATTAGAGATAATAGTTATGTATGGCGTTCCAGGCTTGATTTTTTGACGCCCGGTGCCATCCGAAAATAATTCTTAAATTATTATAAGTCTCAATTTCAACGATTTTTAGATTTAATTAACTTAATAAATTAAATTAAGGTATGATTTTGAAATTAAAGATACATAGTTTATGTATGGGTTCCAGGCTTGATTATTTTGACGCCGGTGCCACCGGAATAATGTGTCTTAATTATTATAATTCAATTTCAACATTTTTAGATTTTATTAACTTAATAAATTAAATTAGTATGAGTTTTGAATTGGAGATAATAGTTATGTATGGTTCCAGCTTGATTTTTGGACGCCAGTAGCCACCCGAATAATTCTTAAGTTATATATTAAGTCTCAATTTCAACATTTTTTTAAATTTTATTAACCTTAATAAATTAAATTAAGTTTTATGATTTTTGAATTTTAAGATATAATATAATAGTTATGTATGGGTTCCAGGCTTGATTTTTGACGCCCGGTGCCACCGAATAATTCTTAATTATTATAAGTCTCAATTTCAACATTTTTAAATTTTTATTAACTTAATAAATTAAATTAAGTATGATTTTTGAAATTGGAGATAATAGTTATGTATGGGTTCCAGGCTTGATTTTTGACGCCCGGTGCCACCGAATAATTCTTAATTGTTATAAGTCTCAATTTCTACACTAAAAGGCTCTACATTTTACTACGCTAAAAGGCTCTACATTTTATTTCGCTAAAAGGCTCTATATTTTACTTCGCTAAAAGACACTATATTTTACTACGCTATAAGGCTATACAATATGAACATAACATCAACAATACAAATAAACAAAATAAATAATATTATTTAACACAAACAATCAAGTAGCATTTTTGGTCACAAACATAACATAAATTCGGATATCAAATAAATCAAACCGGGTATATAAAAGAAACAAAATTAAACACTAACATAACAAAAATTCACATGGAAACATACTAAACAATACTAATGCATGACTATATGAGTTTCGGCATAAACTAAATTGAAATACCTCGATGTAAATATTATTGAAATCGAATTTTTGCACCCGAAACACGCAATCCAAAACTTATTTTGTGTGTGGGACCTACACTTCTTGCTCTTTATGGGACGGATGGGGCCGAATTTTTTTTTTTTTTAAATTGTAGGCGGGGTGGGGGACTAGAAAACTTTGAGTTTGATTTTTTAATGGAGATTGTTGTCTGTGGGAAGAAGACGACCCCTTTTTATTAGGGCAATTCGTAGTTCAGTACAACGAATTGTAATTCGCAGTACTGTACTATGAAATGTCATAAAAAAATTATTTTTTTTTAAAACTGCGAAATGCCTTAACGGCAAAAAATCCGTTAAGCCAATTCGCAGTATAAAACTGCGAAATACCCATTATTGTATCTTTTTTTTTAACATCAAAAATGTATTTTATGTTCAAAAAATTATTAATTAAGTTTTGGACTCCAGAAAAATACATATAGTTCAACATTCACATAGAAAATCAAAACTATTCTATATTTTGTTACGGACCAGATAACCAGGTTATGGCTCTGATACCAATGAATTAATGCGATAAATTAAATACATTAGATTAGTGTATAAATCGTAAAACGAGAACTTACTTTTTTTTCATGAAACGGAAGAGGAAGACGGATGAACACGGCTGGAATCACTGTTTGGCGGTGATTGTTCGGTGGTGGTTGTTTATACACAGTAAGTATACTTATATAGGGAGTAATAGGATTAACTAATAATCCTATTGGACCTTAAAGTACCCCAAAATTTTCTATTGTATAAATATCTACTCATTTCTGTATATGGAGTACTATAAGTATTAATTGGAGTACTAAATGTGCGGGAAAATACTTGAGCGGAAAAAGAAAAAAGTACTTGAGTGACAATCACCAAAGACAGAGCATAACTAAAGATCGGCAATTACACAAATGAAAGGATATCATCAATCAGTAAAACTCAAGATTAGCGGAGATAACAAAGAAGTCTCAATCAACGAGAATTAAGACCAGCAAAAAGAAAATAATAGACAAAGATCAAGGAAGATTATTCTGTAAAGTCACTAAGAATCAACTATTAATCCAGTTGCACAAAGATTAGTGGATTCAAAGACAACCCTTAGGTCATATTCTTAAAATAAAAAATTACCTCAGAAGAAAATATTATTTAAATCAATTTGTGTTTCTAAATTAGTGAAGTAATTCAAAGCGAGAAAATCTGAAAATATGAAGCAACGGTCAAGAATCAAATCCTATATAAGGGGTCAGAAGACTTGAAGACAAAGTACGCAGCTTCATCACATAGTTTTCAATCTTTCTACTTCTTAGCCGAATATTATATTCTTGAGTTTTAAGTTTACTAGTTTCATAAAAGCTAGAGCAAAAAAAATAATTAAGTTGTGTCACTACTCATAGTTGAAACGAGAGAATTCAACAACGGTAACTCGTTGGTGGTAAACAAAGAAAAACAATAACTCAAGTTGTAACCCAACGAGAACTCTTGTGACTCAAGAGCTGAATATAAGTACCACGCTGAGACACGAACCCGTGTATGAATATTTTGCCTCATTTGCTTTCAAATTCAGTCTTAAATCTGTTACACTATTGTATACTGTTAAAATCGGGCCTACCTGATTTTACTATTTGACCGAGACAAGGGAGTTGCATCGGGGCTAGTCTCGTAATGGATCAGACTCGAGCTCGAAGATGAGGCATCAAGTCTAAAGATCGAAGTATCCGTTGAGACCGAGACCAGCAGCAATCGAGATTAAGTATGACCGACTTCGAGTGAAGTGCAATAACGGAAAGGCGAGATATCCGTAACCGGTCGAATATCACGACAGAAAACTCGGAACAGATCAAATCAAGGGCATTATTTGTACTAATCATGAGATTTACTTCCGTAATAAGAATTGTACTATAATTAGGATTCCTCTAGTATATAAAGGGGGGTCCCCATCATCTGTAAACACCATACATTCACGAATATCAAGGCAATATAATATTTCTTTCTTCTGCTCATCAACTTACTGCTCTTTAACTGTTCTTACTTCACTACTCTCGAGGGTTCATCAGCTCGAGGGCATGTCCAAGCATTGGTTTGGTTTACATTCTTGTCAATTCCCATCATTTATCTCTAAGTTAATCAATTGGTATTAAGTGAAATCACGTATCCTTAAAATCACATTACAAGTTTAATTGTTACTCGATTTTTAGGATAAATAGTATGGCGCCCACCGTGGGGGTAAGGATAATAGTGATTGCTTAATATTAAACTTCATAACACATATTGCTTTTACGCTTGTTCTTGTAAGTGTTTTTGATTTCAGGAATCAACATGTCAAACTCTCAAGCAGTACTCACTCACACTGACATCGGCCTTGGTCTTCGTGGCGAAAACGAACACGTAGTCGCCTCGTGAAACGGAGTGCCTCCAATCAATTCCGACGCACCACGGGCCGTGGATCTAGTTGATGTCAATTCTCATGTCGCCATTCGTGGAGATTTAGGCGCCGACCCCGAAAATAGCGTCTGCAGAGACGCCCGGGCAGCCGATCGGAACGCACAAAATGGTGACGAAGGCGGAATTAGCCTTCGAATGATATTTGACATGCTACAAACTCAGCAGGCCGCGATAGCGCAACTCCAAAATCATAATCGAGCCCCAAGCAGAATCGAAATTGATACATCACAGGAAGTTGCTCATAGGGTCGAACCGGTGCAGGAAAAATTGAACAATAATGGATCGGGAACTGATCCCGCCATCATGAAAATGCTCGAGGAGCTCACTAAACGGATTGAATCGGGTGAAAAAAAATCGAGGTTAATGACAAAAAGGTAGAAACATAAAACTCACGAGTTGACCAAATACCGGGCACCCCCGATCCTAAAGGGTTTGGATTCGAAGAAGTTTGTGTAGAAGCCTTTTTCTCAAAGTGCGGCTCTGAAACCCATTCCTTAGAAGTTCTGTATGCCAGACATCCCCAAGTACAACGGGATCACCAATCCTGATGAACACATCACTTCGTACACATTCGGAATAAAGGGAAATAACTTAGAAGATGATGAGATTGAATCCATTTTGTTGAAACAAATTGGAGAAACTTTCTCGAAAGGGGCAATGATATGGTACCATAATTTGCCGCCCAATTCCATCGATTCTTTCCCCATGCTTGCTGATTCGTCCGTAAACGCACACGCCGGAGCAATAAAGGTTGCGACCAGGAAGTCGGACCTATTCAAAGTGAGACAGAAGGACAATGAAATGCTAAGGGAATTTGTATCTCGATTTCAGATGGAACGCATGGATCTACGCCCGGTTACCGATGATTGGGATGTCCAAGCCTTTACTCAGGCATCACGTCAACTAAACCAGAATTTGATTGAGTATCCAACAGTGACCTGGGCCGATGTGCATAATCGATACTAATCAAAGATTAGAGTCGAGGATGATTATTTGGGAGCTCCATCCTATTCCGTTTACCCAAACAGGTCCGAAGGCAGGATTCAAAGAGACATCGACAGAGAACCCCGATCGGACAGAGATCGATACCAACCATATAGCACATATCGAAGAAACAACGGATCCGGACGTAATCCCGTTCAAAATTATCGAACGAATGATCGAGGTCAAAATTCTCGAGGACTCATGAGTAAGAATGGCTTCGATAAACACGTCGAGCCTAAGGAAGCACCACGGTTTTCAGAATACAAATTCAGCATCGATGCTTCAGGTATAGAGTCAGCCACTAGACGAATAAAGGATACTACGTGGCCCCGACCCCTACAAACCGAACCAGCTCAAAGGAATCCGAATCAAATGTGCAAGTACCATGGAACCCATGGTCACAAAACCGAGGACTGCTAACAATTAAGGGAGGAGGTAGCTCGTTTATTCAACGAAGGTCATCTTCGAGATTTCTTGAGTGACTGAGCAAAAAATCACTTCAGAGACAGGGATGGAAACAGGAAAAAAGAATAGGAGGAACCACAACACGTAATTCATATGATCGTCGGTGGGGTCGATATCCCTCAAGGTCCGACATTTAAGCGCACCAAAGTCACAATCACAAGGGAGAAGCATACTCAGGACTACTTACCAGAAGATACCTTATCCTTCAACGATGAGGATACAGAAGGGATCGAACAGCCTCACAACGACGCACTGGTAATATCTATCCTTATGAATAAAATTCAAGTTAAACGTGTGTTGGCTGATCCAGGTAGCTCGGCGAATATTATTCGATCGAGGTCGTGGAGCAACTCGGCCTTCAGGATCAGATAGTGCCTGCAACTCGAGTGCTCAACGGTTTCAACATGGCGAGTGAAACCCCCAAAGGGGAAATCATATTGCCAGTAAACGTGGCCGAAACTATCGAGGAAACTAAGATCCACATGATCGAAGGAAATATGAGGTACAATGCACTGCTTAGAAGACCTTGGATCCATAATATGAGGCCAGTACCTTCAACGCTTCATCAAGTCTTGAAATTACCAACACCAGAAGGAGTCACAACGGTGTACGGCGAGCAACCAACATCCAAAAAGATGTTTTCAATTGATAAAGTAATACTGGTATCGGCACTAACATCAACAAAGGGACCAGAATAAAAGGAAAAATAGGATGTCAAATAGCAACCACAGTCGCCAGCCTCGACCAGATCGGAACAGCAGGAAATTATCGAGGATGATGAATTCATGGTACCTCGAACCTTCGTAATCCCCGATGATTCCGACGCCAAAAAGCCGGCGGTCGAAGAGATGGAGCAAGTCATACTGATCGAGCATCTACCCGATCGAAAGGTATACCTGAGCACAGGGTTAACTCCCGAGCTCAGGGAAAAACTCATTAAATTCCTTATTAAAAATATGGATTGTTTTGCTTGATCCCACCTTGACATGACAGGGATCCCACCGGAGATCACCACTCATCGGTTGAGTTTGGACCCGAAGTTCAGACCGATAAAGCAAAAGAGAAGGCCACAGTTCGAGGTAAAGCATACATTCATCAAGGACGAGGTAGCCAAACTTCTCAAAATAGGGTCCATCCGTGAAGTAAAATATCCCGAGTGGTTAGCAAACGTAGTTGTAGTCCCTAAGAAGGGGAATAAACTTAGAATGTGTGTAGATTACAAAGACTTAAAAAAAGCATGCCCTAATGACTCTTGTTCACTTCCGAATATCGATCGCATGATTGATGTCACGACGGTCCACGAGATCCTCAGCTTTCTCGATGCCTACTCTGGGTACAACCAAATACAAATGTGCCCAGAGGATCAGGAAAAGACCTCATTTATCACTATGTACGGTACTTATTGCTATAATGTAATGTCCTTTGGACTAAAAAGTGTTGGTGCTACTTATCAACGCTTAGTGAACCGAATGTTCGAAGAACAAATAGGTAAATCAATGGAGGTTTATATTGATGACATGCTAGTTAAGTCCCTGCGCGTAATGGACCATTTGACACATTTTCAGGAAACCTTCGACATATTGAGACAGTACAACATGAAGCTCAACCTTGAGAAATGTGCATCCGGGGTCAGTTCAAGAAGGTTCCTCAGCTTTATGGTGTCAAATCGGGTAATCGAGATCAATCCTGATAAAATCAAGGCAATCGAGGACATCACAGTCGTGGACAGCATTAAGGCCATACAAAGATTAACATGGCAGATAGTCACTCTAGGCCGGTTCATCTCGAGGTCTTTGGATCGAAGTCACAGGTTCTTCTCACTCCTCAAAAAGAAGAACAATTTCACTTGGACCCCGGAGTGCCAACAGGCATTGGAAAAACTAAAACGGTATCTTTCGAGCCCGCCGTTGCTTCATACTCCAAAAGCGGACGAGCCGCTCTACTTGTATTTGGCAGTCTCGGAAGTTGCGGTAAGTGGTGTCGTAGTTCAAGAAGAGCAGGGTACGCAATTTCCTGTTTACTATGTTAGACGAACTTTGAGCGAAGCGGAGACCCGGTACCCACACTTAGAAAAATTAGTGCTTGCCCTAATAAGCGCCTCCAGGAAATTAAAACTGTATTTTCAATGTCACCCAATTTGTGTCGTAACCGCCTACCCCCTTCGTAATATTTTTCACAAGCCCGAACTCAGGCCGATTGGACAAATGGGCCGTCGAAATTAGTGGGTACGATATCGAATATCAACCCCGAACGACCATCAATTCCCAAATCTTAGCAGACTTTGTGTCTGACTTCACGCCAGACCTTGTACCCGAGGTCAAAAAGGACCTTTTGATAAAAGTAGGTACGTCTTCGGGGGTGTGGAACCTTTTCACATATGGTGCTTCAAATGTGAAGGGGTCCGATCTAGGCATCAATTTGAAGCCGCCTACGGGAAGTACAATTAGACAATCGATCAAAACCCCTAAGTTGACTAACAATGAGGGAGAATATGAGGCAATGATTGCAGGTCTCGAGGTGGCTAAAAGCCTAGGAGTAGAGGTCATCGAGGCCATGTGTGACTCCCAACTCGTGGTTAACCAATTCAACAAAACCTTCGAGGTTCGAGAAGATCGAATGCTGAGGTACTTGGACAAATTACATGTAACCTTACACCGGTTCAAAGAATGGACCCTACAGCATGTACCTCTAGAGCAGGACGGTGAGGCCGATGCCCTTGCTTGGGGATTGCCGTACAACTTTCAAAGTCGATAGTCGAAGAAGGCCACGCCGAGATAAACTCCACAAGCCTAACTTGGGATTGGAGGAAAAAATACATCGATTATCTGAAGAATGGGAATCTTCTGTCGGATCCAAAGGAATCGAGGACTATATGAACGGAAGTTGCACGATTCACATTGGCCGAAGATGGGACATTGTACAGAAGAACGTTCGATGGGACGTTGGCAATATACTTGGGTCCGAGAGACACCGACTACGTCCTGCGAGAAGTTCACGAGGGCACTTGCGGGAACCATTCTGGTGCCGTATCACTAGTTCACAAAGTCATCAGAGCAGGGTATTATTGGGACAATATGGGAAAGGATACTAAGAAGTTCGTTCGGAAATGCGACAAATGCCAAAGACATGTGCCGATGATTCATCAGCCCGGGGAGCAGCTTCATTTAGTCTTATCCCTATGGCCGTTCATGAATCTGGGAATGGATATTGTCGGCCCTCTGCCATCGGCCCCAGGTAAAGCTAAGTTCATTTTATTTATGAGTGACTATTTCTCTAAATGGGTTGAAGCACAGGCCTTCGAGAAAGTCAGAGAGAAAGAAGTTATAGACTTCATCTGGGATCGCATCGTATGCCGATTCGGGATACCCACCGAGAAAGTGTGCAACAATGGAAAACAATTTATCGACGGCAAAATAACGAAGTTCCTCGAAGATCACAAAATAAAAGTGATATTATCGACGTTGTATCATCCTAGTAGGAACAGATAGGCCGAATCAACGGTCACACCCATCATTCAAAACCTAAAGAAGAAGTTGAACGATGCCAAGGGGAAATGGAGAGAAATTTTGCCCGAAGTTTTTTGGGCATATCGGACAACGACAAAATCCAGTACGGGGCCAACACTGTTCTCCTTAGTAAATAGCGTCGAGGCTCTGATATCGGTCGAAGTCGGCGAACAAACCGTCAAGTTTTGATTCACAACGGAAGAATCAAATCACGAGGCTATGAAAAAAGCCTCGAATTGTTAGACGAAAATCGGGAAGCCGTCCTCGTTCGAATGGCCGCCCAGAAACAGCGAATCGAAAGATACTATAATCGAAGAGCCAATCTTCGACACTTCAAAATTGGGGACTTAGTTATGAGGAAAGTAACCCTTAACACTCGAGATCCAAACGAGGGGAAACTCGGCCCAAATTAGGAAGGACCATATTAGGTCCTCGGTGTCATCGGAAAGGGATCTTACAATCTTGGCACGATGAACGGCGAACAACTGCCAAATAATTGGAACATATCACTCCTCAAAGGATACTATTGCTAAGGTATGACACTCTCCTTTTTTGTTTATATTCGATACTGACTTATTGCAGGTGTTCGATCAAAGACGTCGGGAAATTCTTCAACACAAAGACCTTATGTTTTAAAGCATGCATAGCACTCTTTTTCCCTTATATCAGTTTTTGTCCCAAATGGGTTTTTCCGTCGAGCTTTTTAACGAGGCAACAATTATCTGTGCTACCTAGGAACAATTCAACAATATCCGAGGCTTCTTTACGATCAACCTCGAATACTGGGGGGCATCACCCTCGCATGTTATGTTTTCGAGGAAGATGTTTCGTGTCAACAGAGTCTCAATAGGAAAATTATGTAAAGGTCCAAACGGTCAAGTGAACCGTGCCCATGTGGATTGCCCGAGCCCTAATGACAAAACTTGTACGCATGAATGATCTATTGAAAGAAGTACCTTTTCCTTATCAGATGTTCCATGCCTTAGTGAAATTTCTACTTTATAATTTCGTACTAACGATATTTTACAGAAACCAGCTCAAGAGCCAATCGCAACTAAAGCTCGAGCAATTAACCCCTTACTCGGGACTATCGTTCGAAAATCGACATGCTTGAATTTTTAAACTTTGAAATCTTAAGACCTTAAAAAGGCAATCCTCGATTTTATAGACTACGGCCATCCCACTTGGGGACTAAAACTTCGAACAAGTTTGAAGTATAATCGAGAAACAAGCCCAATGGGCAAATATCAAGTTAAAGGCTACGGCCAAACTAACACGGCTCGAAGACGTCAAAATTCTATAATTAAATAGGTCTTCAAATATTTTCATATAACCGTTTAAAAAAAAAAAAAAGGCTACCCTCCGCATAGTTACATAGGGTTTCGATAACATCAACCCTCGAAAACCTTAAGAGGTACCAAATTGTTCTAACTCTCAAACAAACTTATATTAAGGCATAACAAAGTTTTTCGATAATACTGCATCCTAATGGTTACAGATATATCTCATGCTAAGGCATAACAAATTCTTATATGATTAAACTTTTAAGCCGAAAAAGGGAAAAATCCACTCTTTTGAGGCCATATCTGCCTGATACAAGAGCCTAAGGGCCATTACATTGTTGAGCTCGAGGACTCGCCCTCGCTTAACCAAAACCCAAGAGTTTTTACTACTCCGAGTTCGAGCAAGTACTGACTCGATTATGGAAACTATAGCAATCCGATTTCAAGAAAATTTTCACAAGGCAACAAAGTGAGTCAAATTCCTCACAAGGCCTAAAGTATAGCGGAATCATCTTCAGACGAAAGCAAAACAAAGTTTTCACGATAGATGGAATAACTTTCTCCATTCCTATCACTAACTAAAAAAGTGTCATCTGAGATGAAATTCCGAATGTCTTTAACGCCGAATAAATAATCAACACTACTGCAACTAGAATTGTCACGATTCCTCCAACTATGAATGTTTTTCACTTTTCTATATGGATCTTCATTGGTATTTTCAATAGGACCAAGACTGCCCATTGATTTATTTAGC